>NW_027363097.1:1800000-2061465 GCF_046119375.1 Phyllobates terribilis | reverse complement strand
CCTGTGGTGACTTTTCCTTCTCCAATACTTACCCCAGAAAAAATAATTTGTTAATTATGTGGATAAACGACTTTACTATATCAAGGATCGGATCAACTTGATGGACAGTGGAGTTGTTTATGTGGCTAAATGCCCATATGCGAAGCTATACGTGGGTAAAACCACGCAGGAATTCAGGAGGAGGATCGCTAAATATCTCAGCAATATCAATACGGAAATAGACACCCCTCTATCTCGGCATATGAAAGGAATACACACTACAAGACCATTCGATTTTGAATTTTGGGGAATAAGGAAAATGTATCTGGGTCCGGGAAAAGGGAACCTAGATAGGCTTCTATTGCAGAAAGAAGCCAAATGGATTTATAGACTCAGTTCTCGGAGTCCCTTTGGTCTAAACGAGGGATTCAACTATTGTGCCTTCTTGTAATATAATATATCTTTTTAGTCAGATCATAGTAAAGAGTTTCAATATTTAAGACTTTCTGTATTTTACATATTTTCTTCTTGATACTCGTAGACTGAGATAATAATTAGTGAGTCTATATATTATGGAGTTTTGGGTCTAACCAAGTGATTTTATAATTTGATCCAATAGGACCAACATATCCTTATATATAGGTAGGAGCCTATTGTGCTCCTATGATTGATATGAATAACTTTATGTATACTAAGTAGACGCCTTTATAACTTACATTACATAGGAATCCCCAGAATTGTTTTAAATGATATAATCTGGTTAAGTTTGATATATATAGGAATGTGTCCAGCCCCTAGAACTGAATTAACTGATTTAATGAATATATAATCTGTGATTTAATATACGGGAGTACATAATAACTTTTATTGTGATTAACATCTATGTTGATCTGTATGCCACGGGTTTACCGTGACAGAGAGGAGCCAGAAGACTGCAGCGCCTGATTCCTCCCACTCCTGCAGTCATTAGAAGCCTTTCACCTTGATATTAAATGGTGCATGTTTCTCTCAGCAGTGTAGGGGTTAATCTGCTGCTGAGATCTTTTGGAAGATTCACAGGGTGATGCTCTCAGCTGTTCACTGTCAGCCACTAGGCTCTCCTATAGAAACTAGACTCTAGCTAGCAGTCATTGCCAGAGCTAGCTTTATGCTGCATGGTTCTAGGAGGTTGGTGGAGAGTTGTTATTTGAGAAGGCATTTGGTGTATTTAGAAAATACTGGCATTTCGTTTTGCTTTGGGGGGTGTTAATCTTTTCATTCTCCTACTTTGGTTATTCCCCATTCTCCACTCCCCGGTGTTATCCTCTGTTGTTTGAGTGCAAATATTTGTATGCTTGGTATTTATTTATTTATTTTACTCACTTATAAAGCGACATTAATTCCACAGCGCTTTACAGACATTATAGGGCACAATCTAAATTCCCTATCAGTATGTCTTTGGAATGTGGGAGGAAACCGGAGGAAACCCATGCAAACACGGGGAGAACATACAAATTCCTGGCAGATGTTGCCCTTGGTGGGATTTGAACCCAGGACCCCAGCGCTGCAAGGATGCAGTGCTAACCACTGAGCCCCCGTGCTGCCCTTGGTATTTTCCTTTATCCCTGTTTGTATTACCTTGTTAGTCTGGTTGGTATATTGTGATACACTACTACTCCCCTCTTCCCTGTGTGGGGGAAGGGAACAGACTGAGGGGGGATTCAGGAGATCAGACAAGGTACGTTGCCCCAGTGTCTTCACCTTCAGAAGTAGTCAGGGGAACAGAGCCAGATAGGGCGCCCCTACGTTAGGGACAGGGAAGGAGCCCCTGGTCCCGGGATATCCAACAACAGAGTCGTGACACTATAACTTCCTTTATTAAATGTGTGGATATATACATTAGTAACAGCATTGTGTTTTTAGGACTATGTCCTATGACATGCGCATTAACCACTCATTGTTCCATGTATAACTACCGTAACATGCGCACTAACACCCCCTTTTTCTACTGGTTGAGGTGACCTGCGAACGTCAGCGCTGCCATGGGACGCATACGCGGTGACATCAGTGACGCGATTTCATTGGTGATTATCTGGATGACGCGTGACGCTGTCCACCTATGGGATGCGCGGATACACAGACGGAGAGATGCATGGGATTGGTCGGTGAGTTCAACCAATGGAAACAGGGATTAGCGGTAACGATGATAAGTGCGTGTGCAGATACGGGTTTTCCCATGATGATTTGATTGGGTGACTTTATTTATGAGGCGGAACAATGATTTGGCCGGCGTCTGACGCTGAGAATGAGCATTGGCTATACTTAAGATTTAAGGTGATGACATGGCTGTAAAGGAGGTAGGTCCACATGCAAATTCTAGAATCAACTGCTTTCTATTGGTTTGGTAAGCAATATGAGGTATGAAATAGTTCATGGTGGGACGGATTTCTATTGGATATATGGCTCAGGTTTCCCCATTGGTGTCTATTGGTGACCTATCATACTGAATCCAAAGCTTTATAAGGTCTGACACTACATTTTTATTATCAGTATAGTCCCAGCCCCGTGAGGAAGCCTGTATAGGCGGAACTTGTTGGGGTGGATATATGTGTGTCTTTTAGTATCTTGAGTGTTACCTGTATGAAAGGAAATGAAGTGAATATATCTGAAAAGTGCTATATAGATTCATGGACTGCAGCCATAATCAAGAGGAGAAAGCATAGGCTCAGAAATAGGTTGAGCATTCTTAACCTAGTAAGATTTCCAATATCAGGAATCCTGTGTAGAAAATACAATAATATAGGTTCACTCATCCTGATATATATGTCTCCCATCTTGGTATTTACGTCTCCCATCCTAGTATTAATGTCCCCTATCCTAGTATATATGTCCCCTATCCTGGGCCCATCCTGTTGTATATGTCCCTCATCCTGGTACATATGACCCCACTATGGACACTTTCCCATTACTGAGATAGGAGATGACAATTGGTACCGATAAGATTCTATGTAGATGGGAGGAGCTTTGTCTCTAGCTCCTCCCTTCTCCTATCTACATAGAATTGTATCCATAGCAGCTGCCATCTCCTGGGAAAGAATTTTGATAATAAATTATTTCTCTGATAAGCTATATTATTAAGTGTCTTATTTCCATGTCTATCGATTTATGAATAAAAAAAAATGTTGGTTACACTTTAAGAAATAAAGCTAACACCTTTACCTGTCAGTGTGGCTACTAGATACTATACTTCCAGTGGTTTGTGAGAGCCGTTACAAGTGATGTAATCAAACCATATGCCTCCACTAAATACCCTGATTTACCAATCAGAGGGCACATGTGTAATGCCCCAAAGTTGTTGTGTATGTGTCTTATTACAATGGCAGCTACCTCATTGTGTTTGCACAATGTTCATATTTTCCCTTGCAGATAATGTACATGAGAATTCAGTACATAGAAGTAGTTTATAGATGCACAAAGGGATGTGCTTATTATGTTCTGCTGTTAGGAGGTTGTTAAGAGTTAAATGAGGATATCTGGGACTTTAAGGAAAAAAAAATATGCCTAAGCACTAGCAAGCAGGTAGTAGCTAACAGAGGCGACTCCCTGCCTGTTGTACCCGCGCCGGTCATTGACCGCTCCTGCCGGAGATTCAGCTGCTCCCTGTCAACAGAGCAGCAGTTTCTCTTCCTGTTGACAGGGCGGACTACTGGCATAGCTCCCAACCGTCCTGGATTTAGCAGGACAGTCCCGATTTCAGGGCTCAGTCCCACATCCTGTCACATCAGAGCTTTTGTCCAGGCTTCTATACTCACCTCTCTTCTTTCCAATGTCTTCATTGCTCTGTAGCTCCTTCTCGGGGGGCGGGGCTGCTCTCTGCTCAGTGCATAAATTAAATTGTATTATTAATTTTTTCTCCCTCCTTTATTCAGGTCTCCCTGCAAGCTGCTGCACTAAATAAGAGCCACAGCCCACAATTATGTATATATGAGAATTTAGTAATCTTCACCTCTATTGCAGGCAATGAACACAGAAGCAGGTTATACATGTCCATAGAGATACATTGTGTATATAACAATGCATGCCTATGGTCTCTGTATACTAAGGTGAAGAAAAAGGGTTTTTTTTGTTCCAATAAAAGTAGTAAAAATAATAAGCAATTACAAAAATGTCAGTTTTTTTCTGTGAGTGTTCCCAGGTCCTCTTTAAGATCCCACAGGTATTGTGGTTGCCTTTGAGGGGCACTATAACTCCCAGCATATCCTGCAGCTCTTATGCCATGCTGGGAGTTATAGTTCACCACAGGAGTGGTACAATGTTTAATGACGTGCTTTTTCACTTTACTTTATATTTTACTTCTACGTTATAATGCTTGTCTCTCATTCTGGACCCAAGATAGGCTGGGAGCGGGGTCACACTGGCTGGGGGCTGCAGCAGCGGAGATGGCTGGGGTTGCGGAGGGAGCTGTGGCAGTGTAGTTGGCTGGGGCTGTGGCTTCGAAGGTGGCTGGGGCTGTGGCAGCAGAGGCAGTTGGGGCTGCGGAGGGGGCTGGCGCTGTGGCAGCGGAGGCGGATGGAGCCGGGGCTGTGGAGGGGGCTGGGGCAGTGGAGGCGGCTGTGGCAGTGGAGGCGGCTGGGGCTGTGGCAGCGGAGGCGGCTGGGGCTATGGCAGAGGAGGCGGCTGGGGCTGTGGCAGCGGAGGCGGCTGGGGCTGTTGCAGCGGAGGCGGCTGGGGCTGTGGCAGCGGAGGCGGCTGGGGTTGTGGCAGCGTGAGGGGGCTGGGACTGTGGCAGCGGAGGTGGCTGTGGCTGAAGGGGGCTGTGGCTGTGGCAGCAGGGGGCTGGGGCTGTATGAGCGGAGGGGGCTGTGGCAGGAGGGGGCTGAGGCTGTGGCAGCAGGGGGCTGTGGCAGCAGGGGGCTGTGGCAGTGGCGGGGGCTGTGACGGCGATGGAGCGATGTTGCCCAGTAACGAGCGGTGGCAGCAGCATGTTTGTGGGCGCAGCCATGAATTCACTATGGCCACGCTAGACATCAGGATCATCCAGATCGCGCACTGCAGTGACGTTACAAAGAGGCAGTAACGTCTCTCTCAAAACAGAACTGTGAAAAAGCAAGTACCACTGTTATCCACAGGTATGGGATTGAAGTACAGCATCAGTGATTCCTGCAGCAGAAAAGAACGGGATCATAGTCACAATTAAAGGGACAGCACCCCTGGAAGAGGGTAAGCAAACTTTATTAGCACCTGATTATAATAGACTGTACAACATGTCTGAGGATAAAGAGTGTGACCTACTCAGCAGTTTGCAGCTTCCATCATGGTCCATGCAATGCCTCTAAATATGCCATATTATTTTGGAGCACTGTGGCTTCCAATCTATAAAGGCAATGCCCATGAACTAAGAGACTTCAGAAGAGAAAAGATGCAGGCTATGTTTAGACTTTATCCAGTGTCCACAGAGCAGAAGGTGGAAATATTATTTGGGCAATTGAGTGAAGAAGGTCTAAAGGAGGTGAAGTCCAGGCCCCATACTAAGAAAAGAACTGCCACTTTTTATACCAGGACAGTCACAGAATTAAAAATTAGGTTCTTTATCAGAAAACAGCCGCTTGCTGAGTCACTCAGAGATTTTGCTCTTAGCATGAAATACTGAATGCAGATACCACCCTAAAGAAGCAGTTTGTAGAGGGGGCAAGGACAGAGTCTATCAAGACTCAACTGAGAATACTGTCCCTACAGAACCCAGACAGCCCATTCTTAGACTTCAATGAGATGGTTATTAGAGTCCTGGGAGTAGAAGTAGATTGCATGAAAACTGCGTGAGCAAGTTGTAGAACTAACCAAGAGACTGACAATAATGTGTGAGGAGCTAAAGGATTTAAAGCAGCAGCAGTATCAGCATCCTGAAGACTCCTGGTCCCACAGAGACAGATAGCATTATGGCTCCAGAGACAGTGGCCATTGACACTCAAGGGAGGCCTATCTGCAGGAAGTGCCAGAGAAGTGACCACATCGAATGGGAGTGCCAAGCAGAACTCCCAAAACAGGGCCTAATTCTTGTTGACGTCCAGGATGATGGATTTCCCCCTGTTATCCTGGATATGAAAGTTTTGCAAAACTGCCTGCAAGTGATGTTGAATGCCCTGAAGCATGAATTGACCTTGGCTCTGTAATGCAGGTGCTGGAATGCAACACACAGAGACACAAGGCGAGGACAATCAAAAATGAATATAAACAGTTTATATATACAGTACAGACCAAAAGTTTGGACACACCTTCTCATTTAAAGATTTTTCTGTATTTTCATGACTTTGAAAATTGTACATTCACACTGAAGGCATCAAAACTATGAATTAACACATGTGGAATTATATACTTAACAAAAAAGTGTGAAGCAACTGAAAATATGTCTTATATTCTAGGTTCTTCAAAGTAGCCACCTTTTGCTTTGATGACTGCTTTGCACACTCTTGGCATTCTCTTGATGAGCTTCAAGAGGTAGTCACCGGAAATGGTTTTCACTTCACAGGTGTGCCCTGTCAGGTTTAATAAGTGGGATTTCTTGCCTTATAAATGGGGTTGGGACCATCAGTTGTGTTGTGCAGGAGTCAGGTGTATACACAGCTGATAGTCCTACTGAATAGACTGTTAGAATTTGTATTATGGCAGGAAAAAAGCAGCTAAGTAAAGAAAAATGAGTGGCCATCATTACTTTAAGAAATGAAGGTCAGTCAGTGCGAAAAATTGGGAAAACTTTGAAAGTGTCCCCAAGTTCAGTTGCAAAAACCATCAAGCGCCACAAAGAAACTGGCTCACATGAGGACCGCCCCAGGAAAGGAAGACCAAGAGTCACCTCTGCTTCCGAGGATAAGTTTATACGAGTCACCAGCCTCAGAAATCGCAGGTTAACAGCAGCTCAGATTAGATACCAGGTCAATGCCACAAAGAGTTCTAGCAGCAGACACATCTCTTCAACAACTGTTAAGAGGAGACTTTGTGCAGCAGGCCTCCATGGTAAAATAGCTGCTAGGAAACCACTGCTAAGGACAAGCAACAAGCAGAAAAGACTTGTTTGGGCTAAAGAACACAAGGAATGGACATTTGACCAATGGAAATCTGTGCTTTGGTATGATGAGTCCAAATTTGAAATCTTTGGTTCCAACTACCGTGTCTTTGTGCGACGCAGAAAAGGTGAACGGATGGACTCTACATGCCTGGTTCCCACTGTGAAGCATGGAGGAGGAGGTGTGATGGTGTGGGGGTGCTTTGCTGGTGACACTGTTGGGCATTTATTCAAAATTGAAGGCATACTGAACCAGCATGGCTACCACAGCATCTTGCAGCGGCATGCTATTCCATCCGGTTTGTGTTTAGTTGGACCATCATTTATATTTCAACAGGACAATGACCCCAAACACACCTCCAGGCTGTATAAGGGCTATTTGACCAAGACGGAGAGTGATGGGGTGCTACGCCAGATGACCTGGCCTCCACAGTCACCAGACCTGAACCCAATCGAGATGGTTTGGGGTGAGCTGGACCGCAGAGTGAAGGCAAAAGGACCAATAAGTGCTAAGCATCTATGGGAACTCCTTCAAGATTGTTGGAAGACCATTTCCGGTGACTACCTCTTGAAGCTCATCAAGAGAATGCCAAGAGTGTGCAAAGCAGTCATCAAAGCAAAAGGTGGCTACTTTGAAGAACCTAGAATATAAGACATATTTTCAGTTGTTTCACACTTTTTTGTTAAGTATATAATTCCACATGTGTTAATTCATAGTTTTGATGCCTTTAGTGTGAATGTACAATTTTCATAGTCATGAAAATACAGAAAATATTTAAATTAGAAGGTGTGTCCAAACTTTTGGTCTGTACGGTAGATATAACTGGTATTCTGAACAAGGGAATGGCAACAGAGGTAATGAACGGTAATTTGAAATATTAACAAAATACGAAATCTCTCAAGGTAGTGTGTTGCACCCAATCATGGGAGTCTCCACGTCAGTTCTTTAACTCTGTATATGGCCCTAGCGGGGGTCACCGGTTATTTCCGCTAGGCCGAAAGTCTTTTCCGGACAAAGTCAATTAAATCACGTTTAACTTCTTCCTCCCCAACCGTTCCCCTCCCAACCTGAGTACCTAAACCCAAATGGCCCCGGTACCATGAGTGAACAGTAGAAGTGACGGCCCTGTTCACGTATGCAGCTCCTCGGCTTTCACTGGCATGACTTTCCTGGTGCAGCTGTGTCCCAACTCCTCTCTTCCTGGCCGTTGGAGGCAGTCCCTCAAGCCGTGGACAGGGGGGTCCAGACCTCGTCTGTCGGCGGGCGACGTCGGGTTCCGCGAACTCACTCAGCACCGCAAGCAGGTTCCGACTCTCCTCAGTAGGCACAGCACTCGGGGCCCATCTGTGAGGGATCCGGAGCTCATTCACCAGTGTCCGGCTGTGGCACCTCGCAGGCCTCTGGCTTAGGCCTGGCACGTGGGGCTTCTCAGCACGTAGGGAGTATGTCTGCTCCTCTCTGCTGCTTAGCGCCAACACCACCCACCTCAGGCTTGGAGCGCTGGCCTCTTATACCCAGGAAGTCACCTGACTGGGTCCAGTGTCTAAATCTGCTCCCCCTTCAACTTCCCTTGCACATCTTGGTTCCGCTTGACTGTGCCTGACCAGCAGATGGCAATCTCTCTCCATCTTTGAAGCATCCTGTAAGAATTCTCTTAAAGGCTTTCTAGTCTCTATTACAGCTCCATACAAAAAAAAAAGAAGTGATCTAGAGAACCAGCTGCCTACTGCATGGGTAACAAATTTTTGATGGCCCAGATGGAAGCATCAGTATGGCGAGTAGACGTCCTATCTTTTTACCTGCAGGTACAGAGATGGTGATCTGGGTCAAAGCATGAATAGGACATCGAGGTCAAAACTATGATGTCCTGGTGGAACCGATCCCGCTGAATGAAATGTCCGTTCTGGTCGCACGGAGTCTAGCTACAGTAACCGGAGGGAGAGTCCCCATTCATTTGCTGAATCTTAGTGATTAACAGGTGAAGTTGAGAAGGTACCGTGCTGTTGCCAAGCTGTCAAAAGTGTCCTTACAAGATATCCTGAGTCAAGAGGCTCTGAACTACCAACAAGGTGCCCAGACAAAGGTTAGTCCTGTTAAATCTCCTGAAAACCCATGGTGGGAAGAGATTCATGTGGGAGACCAGAACACCCCAGACAAGTGGAAGAATGGAGTTCTAAAGGTCGTGAAAGAACACCATCAAACCTTCAGAAAGAATTCCATGTACTTTGGGAAAGTGGAAGTCATCAAGCACAACATCTCCCCCCCCCCCCGATTCACACTCTCCTATCCGGCAAAGACACCGGCCCATCCCTCCATCGATGTACCAGCAAGTGAAAAAGTTAATCCAGGACATGAAATGCACAGATGTGATCAGAGACAGTCACAATCCCTGGGTGGCACCACTTGTCCTTGTGAGGAAGAAAGAAGGGAACAGCCGCTTCTGTGTGGACTATACAAAGCTGAATAGTGTCACCCACAAAGATGCTTACCCCATGCCACATATAGAGGAATCCTTCACAGCCTTAAAGTCAACTACATTCTTCTCAACATTGGACCTGACCAGCGGTATTGGTGTGACACCCCAGGGGTCTGGTTGCCACAGTAATAGAGATATTATGTCTGAGAGCAAGTGGGAGGTTTCTCTGGTCAGGAGCCCTAAGCATGCAACACGGCCCACCCAAACCTGGGAGGGGAGGAATCTGCCCTTATAAACTGGGTCTGGGGCGGGATTAGGTGAGACAGAGCCTGCAGAACAAGCAGAGCAGTCAGAGCCTGGACAGGAAAAGATACATCAGGAGCTCTGTAGGAGCAGAGGCAGAAGGCCAGGGGCTGT
Source organism: Phyllobates terribilis (assembly GCF_046119375.1). Classification (NCBI taxonomy): domain Eukaryota; kingdom Metazoa; phylum Chordata; class Amphibia; order Anura; family Dendrobatidae; genus Phyllobates; species Phyllobates terribilis. The sequence continues at coordinate 2,051,613 of NW_027363097.1, read as the reverse complement.
GAGCAGAGATATAGCTCGCCCTGGCTGAAGTTACTAAAACCGGACACAGGAGTCCGAGGCTGTGGGGACTGATATATACCCAGCAGCAGAAACCAGCCGGCAGGGGATTCCAGGTCCTCTGGCCATAGAAGCCCGGAGGCTCAGTCACAAAGAAGGGACCAGCGCCGCCATCCAGGAGCGGAGGCTAACAGAAGGCCCCAAGTCACCAGCCATACGGGTGAGCACCACACAGTATACTCAGGGACGTGGGCTACTTGTAACCGCTGACAACAAGGTAGCCAGGAAGAGTGCAGATAAACGGGGAGGCCTACAACTCCACCTGGCCAGGGGAACTCCTGCTTGCTCGCAGACTGACCAGGCCCCTTATACTAGCCAGTACTCCCGGGAGGGTCTGCCTTGTACCATCAGTAAAGACCCTGAACTGCACCTCACGTCTCTGTGATTCCTTGCCGCACCAGCACCATTAGCACTGGGACCCTCACACCATCACTCCCATCATCTCTCACATTAGCTGCCCTGAGGCAATACTTCTCCCGTGGGGAGTTATCCCATACTCGGCTGCGCAGACAACATCAGCCTCAGCGGTCGGCAGCGCAGCGGCGGTCCCCACTGACCGCAATCCACGGGTGGCGTAGTCGGACATTTGCTATACATTAAGACTGCCACTGGTTTGACCACCCTGGGCATGGACCGGGTCACCGCCACACGGAGACTACAATCCCCAGCATTCTACAACAGGCCCGGTTCCGGGTTCCCCTGCACAACACAGGCCCAGGGGGCGCGTCAACTTTGGCATAGTCGGCAGGATTTCGTGCCCGCAACCACCGGGTACTGCGTGCCTGAAAAAGAGACTTTTATACTTACCTGTGGTGAAGTTTCCCGCCGTCCGGAGTCGTTTCCCGCCATCCGGAGCCGATTCCCGCCATCAGACGCCATCTTGGACCGTTTCCCGCCGTCTTCTGCCTTCTTCCCGCCATCCGCAGCTGCTTCCCGCCTTCGGACGCCATCTTCGGGACGCCGCACGGGAAGAAGAGGGGCGTGGACGCCAAAAGCGCGCGAGATCCGAAGCTCCGCCCCACGCTCTGCCCCATGCTCTGACGCTGCGCAAGGTCCTGGAAGGGAGGAAGAGCGACGCTGACGTCATCGGAGCGCGACGCCAGGTCCTCAACCCCGACGATCGACTGCGGAGCCGCAGCCTATGGAAGAAGAGCATTGCAAGGTAGGCCACGGTCCACTAGGGGGGAAGGAGGATGTCAGACACCGAGGGGAGCTCCACTGCCACAGCCACCGCCAGCGCAACCGCTGCAGCAGTCATGCCATTCACCATGCCCTATATCCCGGGGGCAACCTGGCTACCCCAGTACTCAGGGGAGTCACATACTCTAAATGACTTTAGAGAAAGACTGGATAGCCTGTTCCAGGTGTACCCCCTCACAGAAGAGCAAAAAGTGAGCATCCTGGTGGCCCAATTAATCGGGGCAGCCCAAAGGGAGGTAAAGTCCTGGCCACCTGGGAGGAAGAGGACTGTCAGAGAAATACTAGCCCGGCTGAAAGACACATTTGATACCCGCACCTAAGCCGAAATAAAGCTCAGATTTTACGGGTGTAAACAGCGGGCACATGAGAGTATAAGAGACTATGCTCTAAACCTACAAGAGGCCCTGAGAGCCATTAAGCAGGCAGACCCTGACAGCGAGGGAAATGAAGATAAGCTGTTGACTGAACAATTTATTGAGGGTCTACTGTGCAATGCCCACCGAACCCAGTTGCTGGCAATGGCCTTACAGGACCCTGACCTGGACTTTGCACAGTTCAAGGACAGAGCCATCCGGGTGCTCCGAGAACCGGCACCAGGTGGCGCTGTGACCCACAGGCGCCCTGCTATCACTTACCACCAGGAGACGGCGCCCTTGTCTGCAGGGCCTGTGGGAGCTGATGCGCAGGCTTTAAACAGTGACCCGGCTACAGACCTGCACCATCAGGTCCAAGAGCTGACTAAGAGCGTTGCCGCGCTAACCAGAACTGTGCAGTCTTTACAGGTCTCTTCTCCAGGAAAGATCCAGCTGGCATCCGGACCGGAGGACGTCCCGTGGCACCGACTGAGGAGGACCCCACCGGCCAGAGGAAGACCCAGCGACAGATACAACGAGGACGGACGACCCATCTGCCGCCGCTGCAATCAACCCGGACATGTGGCAAGGTAGTGTCATTTAAACAGGCACAACCTGGGGTAGAGGGCCAACCCCCAGGCATAAGACCATCAGGCCCATCAAACTGGCGTGATAAATACGTAGGGGGACGTCCAATCTTGCCTGTGGTACTGTATGGCATTCCTATGAGTGCCCTACTAGACACTGGCTCACAGGTGACCACCATCCCATACGTGCTCTTTAAACAGTACTGGAATGACTCGGACATAACCCGCTACCCAGATGACAACCTGAGTATCATCGCCAGCAATGGTCAGCCCGTGCCGCAGGTGGGATTCAAAGAGGTGACCATTAAGATCGGTAAAGTCGAACTGGCGGCACAAGGACTGATTATAGTGGACATAGACCGTCATGAGAGTCACCCTAGAATAACCTTGGGAAGTAATGTGATTGAAAATTGTCTTGCAGAGGTGATTCTCATTTTACAGCAGGTTGCCAAGAACGTCAGTTCCGGCCAGCAGCGTGTGCTCCAAAAAGAGATCCGGGCACTGATGAAGCGGCAACAGGTGGAACTATCTGGTGGTGAGATAGGTAGCGTGAGAATGTGTGACCCGTTCCCTATTGCCATGCCCCCAAAAAGTGAGATGATGATTTGGTGCCGGGCAGCTATTGGTCTAAGAGGTAGAGACTACCAAGCAATGGTAGAACCCGTCTACTCAGACAGTAGGCCCACCATTTTGACAGCACGGGGGGTGGTCGATGTACGCCATGGGAGGGTGCCCGTTCGCATCATAAATATCGGGGAGAGAGAAGTACACCTGCCCCGGTATGCCACGCTAGCCAAATTGTTCACCATCAACCAGAACTCTGTACAGGCCGTGGAACCCTTGCCTCCATCTCAACCAGAGGAAGGTAACGGCTCTAAGAAACCAATGGAGGACTGGTGTCAGCAACTGCATTTGGGTACTGACTCCACTCCCTCACACCAGAAACAGGGAGTCTATCGGGTGGTTCGAGAGTACGAGAGAGTGTTTAGTAAACACCCGCTAGACTTCGGGCGAGTAAAGGGGGTAGAACACCACATCCCCACGGGAAACCATCCTCCCATAAAGGAGAGATACCGACCCGTACCCCCGGCACACTACCAACACGCCAAGGGGATGCTTAGAGACATGAAGGAGGCTGGGGTAATCAGGGACAGCTGTAGCCCCTGTGCAGCTCCACTAGTCTTATTGAAAAAAAAAGACAACACCATGAGAATGTGTGTAGATTACAGGAAGGTCAACCGTATCACACACAAAGATGCGTACCCGTTACCAAGGATAGAAGAGTCCTTAGCTGCATTAAAATCTGCTAACTTCTTCTCTACTTTGGATCTCACTAGCGGGTACTGGCAGGTTCCTGTAGCAGAGGCGGACCGGGAGAAGACCGCATTCACCACCCCGATGGGTCTCAGCGAATTTAACTATATGCTGTTCGGGCTCTGCAACGCACCAGGAACCTTCCAACGGTTGATGGAATGCTGTCTGGGACACCGGAACTTCGAGACGGTCCTGTTATACCTGGACGATGTCATCGTCTATTCCAAGACCTACGAGGACCACCTGAAACACCTGGCAGAAGTGTTCGAAGCTCTGGCAAACTACGGCCTAAAGGTGAAACCCTCCAAGTGTCACCTTCTGAAACCAAAGGTGCAATACCTGGGATACGTGGTGAGTGCTGACGGAGTGGCTCTTGACCCTGATAAGATCACCGTGATTAAGGACTGGCCAAGACCCTCCAGCATAAAGGAAGTGTGGCAGTTCCTCGGCTTGGTAGGCTACTACCGAAGATTCATTCCCGGTTTCACCAAAATGACAGCCCCTATGCAGGACCTCCTGATAGGTCAATCTCGGAAAGCCAAAAACCAGAAGCCGCCCTTTAGGTGGGAAAAGCTGGAAGAGGAGTCCTTCTGCCAGCTGAAGATGGCCCTCACGGGGGATGAAATCCTGGCATATACAGACTACAGCCAGCCCTTTATCCTCCACACGGACGCAAGCAACATCGGGCTAGGAGCCGTACTGTCCCAGATCCAGCAAGGGAAAGAACGGGTAATCTCTTACGCCAGCCGAAAGCTACGGCCCACGGAGAGGAACCCTGAGAATTATAGCTCATTCAAGCTGGAGTTCCTGGCAGTAGTGTGGGCAGTGACCGAACGTTTCAAGCATTACCTTGCCTCCTCCAAATTCACCGTGTACACGGATAACAACCCGTGGACACACCTGGACACTGCAAGGCTCGGTGCCCTGGAACAGAGATGGATGGCCCGCCTGTCCAACTTTGAATTCACCATCAAATACTGGGCTGGACGCTCAAATGCCAACGCGGATGCCCTGTCTAGAATGCCGAACTTACCGGACGTAGGGGAAGATCCAGAAGATCTGGAAGAAGTTGAGCTCCCTGCGTTCCACCGTCATGGGATTACCCTGTATTCCCACCGTGTGAAGGACAGGCGCTCCGTGACATTCAATCCCTTGCCCCACTACAACTGGGCGGAGACGCAAGACAGTGATCCCGCAGTCCATTTGGTGAAGGAAATGCTGACCCAGGCCGATGCCCGTCTTGACCCAGATGCTCCGGAGGAGACCAAGCAACTGTGGAAGGAGAAAAGTAAGCTGTTCCTCTACAGGGAGAAGCTGTGCCGGAGAATGGTTAACTCTCGAACACATGAGTTGACCTGGCAGGTAGTGGTCCCAAGACGAGACGCGGCTATGGTTCTGGAGGCATACCACAACGGAGCAGGGCATTTCGGATGGAAGAAGCTGGAGTTCTTGTTGCGTGAACGGTTCTACTGGGTAGGCATGAGAGGAGCCATCGAGAGGTGGTGCAGAGACTGTGGCCCGTGCCACCTGAGAAGAAAAGACCGAGCCAGCCAGAAGACTCCCCTGCAGCCCATCATCACCAGACAGCCACTGGAACTGGTAGCCCTGGACCATGTGAAACTGGCTCCAAGCAGATCTGGGTATGTCTACGCCCTCACAATCGTAGATCATTACTCCCGGTTCCTGGTGGTGGTCACGGTCAAGGACTTAACGGCTCAAACAGCAGCTAGAGCCTTCCAGCAGCACTTCTGCCGTCCACACGGGTACCCGGACCAAGTGTTGACAGACCAAGGACCAGCCTTCGAAGCGGAGGTCTTCCAGGAGTTCTGCAACCTGTATGGCTGCAAGAAGATAAGAACAACGCCCTATCACCCTCAAACCAATGGACTCTGCGAGAAGATGAACCAGGTGGTGATAGATCTGCTAAAAACATTGCCCCTGGAAGAACGCAGTCTGTGGCCTGAGAAACTGCCCGATCTGGTGGACCTGTATAACCACATCCCTGTAGGTTCCACCAACTGTACCCCGGCTTACCTAATGAGAGCAAGACCTGGTAAGCTACCTATTGACCTGGATATGGGAGTCCTGACGCCTGAGGACACCTCGCCAGAGGCAGACTGGGATCCAGAACGGCAGCAGCAGTATCGGAAAGTACAGGAGAGCGTCAAGCGAAGTCTGTCTCAAGCTAGAGAAAGGCAAGAGAAGGCTTATAACCAGTATGCTCCCGCTGTTCCCCTGGTACCTGGAGAGCAGGTCTTGAAGAGGAAGAGGCGGCTCCACAAGTTGGACGACCAGTGGGAGAAGGACCCGTACACCGTACTGCCATCAAGCCATGAGAACCCAAAAATCTGCGTAATCAGTAAGGATGGAGGAGAAACCACAGCCATTGTCTCCAGAGACCACCTGAAGAAGTGTCCCGAGCAGCTGCAAAGCCCTGAAGAAGATCAAGGAAACCCTCAACCCGCAGAGGAAAGGGAAGAAATGATCAGTACCGTACTCGGAGATTTCCCCCGGTCTTGGACACAAGTAAACGGCGCTGTCGTGGTACCCGTCCTCACCTTTCTCCAGCCAGCCCTGCAAGTGCCTACAGAGGAACCGGTAGAGCTGGAAGAGCAGCCGGCCCAAGAGGCAGAAGAGTCCACACCAGCAGTACAGGAGGATCAACCCTCTGCTAGTAGTGAGCCTGCCGTGCCCCTAGTGAGCCAAAGAGTGCGCAGACAGCTGCCCAGCTTACCCATAACACCTCCTACACCCTGTAGTGCAGAACCAGTTAGTGAGCTCCGTAGGTCCACTAGAGTCACTAGAGGTCAGATGCCCGCTCGCTGAAGAATCTAAACTAATGCACTGTGAATTTATCTGCTAACTGTTTATGGTTTATGTTTGTTGCCTGTTATTAATTATGTTTCTCAGTTACCCTGCAGATTTTTATGGACTAACAGGTTATGGACGCTGGATAACCGGAACAGTTTTGTAGATAGTTGCACCTTGGTGCCTCTTGCGAAGACGGCCGCGGAAGAGAAAACCTGTCTGGCGTGGCCTCCTTGCGGCCCAAAGTAGTTAGTCTACCCTTGCAGCCACGCCCAAGGACAACGCAAGGGGTTTGCTTTGGACACGTCCCCTACTTCGCTTAAAGCTTCACCTAGGGTGATATGGACACCCGGTTGCGGACACGCCGTGACCTTTAAAGAACTAAAGCTTCTTGTAAATATGTTATCGTATTATTGTTTATACCCTGTTATTATGTTTTAAAAATGTGTTTAGTCCCGGAGTACTAAAATTTACTATGGGGGAATGTGACACCCCAGGGGTCTGGTTGCCACAGTAATAGAGATATTATGTCTGAGAGCAAGTGGGAGGTTTCTCTGGTCAGGAGCCCTAAGCATGCAACACGGCCCGCCCAGACCTGGGAGGGGAGGAATCTGCCCTTATAAACTGGGTCTGGGGCGGGATTAGGTGAGACAGAGCCTGCAGAACAAGCAGAGCAGTCAGAGCCTGGACAGGAAAAGATACATCAGGAGCTCTGTAGGAGCAGAGGCAGAAGGCCAGGGGCTGTGAGCAGAGATATAGCTCGCAATGGCTGAAGTTACTAAAACCGGACACAGGAGTCCGAGGCTGTGGGAACTGATATATACCCAGCAGCAGAAACCAGCCGGCAGGGGATTCCAGGTCCTCTGGCCATAGAAGCCCAGAGGCTCAGTCACAAAGAAGGGACCAGCGCCGCCATCCAGGAGCGGAGGCTAACAGAAGGCCCCAAGTCACCAGCCATACGGGTGAGCACCACACGGTATACTCAGGGACGTGGGCTACTTGTAACCGCTGACAGCAAGGTAGCCAGGAAAAGTGCAGATAAACGGGGAGGCCTACAACTCCACCTGGCCAGGGGAACTCCTGCTTGCTCGCAGACTGACCAGGCCCCTTATACTAGCCAGTACTCCCGGGAGGGTCTGCCTTGTACCATCAGTAAAGACCCTGAACTGCACCTCACGTCTCTGTGATTCCTTGCCGCACCAGCACCATTAGCACTGGGACCCTCACACCATCACTCCCATCATCTCTCACATTAGCTGCCCTGAGGCAATACTTCTCCCGTGGGGAGTTATCCCATACTCGGCTGCGCAGACAACATCAGCCTCAGCGGTCGGCAGCGCAGCGGCGGTCCCCACTGACCGCAATCCACGGGTGGCGTAGTCGGACATTTGCTATACATTAAGACTGCCATTGGTTTGACCACCCTGGGCACGGACCGGGTCACCGCCACACGGAGACTACAACCCCCAGCATTCTACAACAGGCCCGGTTCCGGGTTCCCCTGCACAACACAGGCCCAGGGGGCGCGTCATTGGCAAAGAGAGAAAAAGGCCTTTATGACACCTATGGGCCTGTTTGAATTCAATTTTATGCCATTTGGACTGTGCAATACCCCAGGAACTTTCCAAAGACTAATGGAATATTGCCTAAGTCACAAGAACGTTGAGATAATCCTGATTTATCTGGATGATCTGATCGTGTTTTAGAGAGCATATGAAGAACACCTTGAGCACCTGTGAGATGTCTTCAAGATTCTCATCAACTATGGCCTGAAAGTCAAACCCTCCAAGTGCCATCTATTGAAACCCAGAATGCAATATCTAGGCCAGGGTTCCCCCATTCCAGTCCTCTAGGCCCACCAACAGGTCATGTTTTCAGGATTTCCTTAGTATTGCACAGGTGATAATTACATCACCTGCACAGGCAATAATTCCATCACCTGTGCAATACTAAGGAAATCCTGAAAACATGACCTGTTGATGGGCCTTGAGGACTGGAGTTGGGGAAATCCTAATCTAAGCAACATAGTGAGTGCTAAAGGAGTGGTTCTTGACCTGAAAAGATTGCCGTTATACAGAAGTGGCCTGTCGCTATTACTGTCAGAAGTTTCTTGGGATTTGCAGGATACTACCGCCACTTCATCTAAAACGTCACCTAGATTGCTGCACCTTTGCAAGAGCTGTTGAGAGGACATTCTCCACGAAAGACAAGAAAGTGTTAATTGATCACTTGGACTGAGGAATTAGATATCTCCTTGAATCAACTGAAGAAAATGTTGACGGAGGCTCCTATCATGGCATACCGTGACAACAACTGTCCGTTTCATCTTTATACCGATGCTAACAAGAAAGGACTAGGTGCTGTCCTTGCACAAGTTCAAGATTGTAAGGAGATGGTGACTGCCTATGCAAGTCATTCCCTCAGACCAACAGAGCAGAATCCAGAGAACTACAGTTCCTTCAAGTTTGAGTTCCTTGCACTGGTATGGGCACTGACAGAGAAGTTCAGAGACTACTTGGCAGCTATTGCTTTCATAGCCTTCACAAATAACAACCTGTTGTTGCACCTGAACACAGCCCAACTGGGAGCCCTAGAACGGAGATGGGCATCAAGACTGGCAAATTACCAATTCACTATCAAATATAGAGTAGGAAAATCTAACACCAATGCTGACATGTTTTTTTCAGCTTCCTACTCTTAAAGAGCCTGAGAGTTGATGAATGGAAAAAAGTGGAAATGCCAGATTTCCACCAGTTCTCTATAAAGAAGGAGCTTGTGTGTTAAGTAGAAATCTTCAGCCTTTATCTAACCAGCAAGAGCAACAGTTGCAAACTGACAGGGTCCAGTGGATCCAAATCCAGGAAGAGAGTAAAGTGCTGGATCCTCTAAGGAACCGCTTCACTATAAGGAACGGACTTTATAGAGACAAGGGCAACTACAGGAACATTGAGCTGAAAAGACTCTTGAGACAGAGGAAACGGCTATTCTCTGGAAGAGGCCTGCTGGTTCGAAGAATCATTGACGTCACTACCCATGAGAAATAATCTAGATTGTCAAACCAAAACAAGATGCCAACATTGCACTGGAAGCCTATCATGACAAATCCAGACATTTTGGTTGCCACAAAAGTGAGACCAACACCCGAAAGAGATTCTATTGAATCGGGATGAGAAATGACATAGAAAAATGGTGCCTTGAAAGTACCGCTTGTACCTTGAGACATGGAGAAGGTTCTGACCAGAAAGTACTGCTGCACCTAATAGTCTCTCACTGTCATGGGTTTACCACAACAGAGAGGGCCAGAAGACCACAGCTTCTGATTTCACATACTCCTGCACTGATCAGAAGCACTTCACCTTTATATTAAATGGTGCAGGTTTCCGTTAGCAGTGCAGGGGTTAATCTGTTCAGCTTGGAGTCTCTGAAGCTTTCCAGCTTGGAAGATCTCAGCTGTTCGGTATTGGCCACTCCCCTCTCCTACATATACTCGCCTCTGGCAATCTGGATTGCCAGTGTTCAGTCTTATACTGCCTGGTAAGGAGTCGGTTGTTGTTAGAGGCATTTAGAGTGGTTAATGGTTATCTTTGACTTTGCTAGGTGTTTCGGCTGTGTGCAAATCCTCATGATGTCCTATTTAGTTTCCCTTCCTTTTCTCCCTGGTGTTCCTCTCTGTTGTCTGTGATGCATATTTGTATGATTGGTAGTTTCATTTATCCCTGTACATCCTTCCTTGTTTGTCTGGTTTGTGTTTATACATTGTGACAGAGTCACTGGTGTGATATACGAGGGGAGGTATGTGTCACTCAGGTTGCTCTCTTGTGTGAACTGAGACCTACTGAATTTTTGCCAGCATGTTATATGCTGGGGGTTAACTCTTTTAAAGGGTGTGGTTTTATGTGAATGACAGAGACGGGAGGGACTGCTGAGCATGGTTTAAATGTTCAGTCCTGTTTTTTTTTTCTGTGTTGTTGGTGAGTCTTGAGAGACAAGTCTCCATGCTGTGTAACTTCAGCTCAGAGAGGAGTTGAAGGTGCTGCAAACTGGTGCAGGGCAACCAGCACACATATGGACTGGGTTACCATTTGTCTTTTGCTTTACCTTTATGCCAGCAAAGATGAGTTTATTTTTGCTGAAGTCTGCAGTGCTTTATGCTGACATAATAAACCTGCAAATGTAACCGTTCCTGTGTCTACTTCCAACTGCAGCCGCGTGAGTCGTCCTGCCACAGTTGGTGTGAGAGTGCGAACACGATTCCAGGAACATGTGTACCTGCCACAGGGATCGGTGGATGTCCTGGGTAAAGGCCGCCAGCCAGCCAGAGATGTCCGGTAACATGGAGGAGCTCCTCAAGCACTTGCTTCAGAGCCAACAACAGCAACATCAACAGCACTTGCAGAGTCAGCAGAACATGCAGCAGCAGCATCGGGAGCTTCTACACCAGCAACGAGAGCAGCAGTTGCAGAGCCATCAAGCACAGCAAGAGACCAATAAACTCATGCAGCAGATCCAACAGCAGCAACGGCAGATGGACCTCCTAGCAGGGGAGATCCGCAGCAGGGAGGCCGCCCCCCCCCCCAAGTCCAGGTGATGTGTTATACGTCCGGAAGGCGCCAAACATGCATTGCAAAAGATGACCCCGGGGGATGATGTTGAGGCATTTTGACTGTGTTTGAAAGAGTAGCAGAACGGGAAAAACTTCCACTGGAGCAGTGAGCAGAGGTGCTGGTCCCCTATTTAACGAGTGAACCCCAAAAGGCCTACTATGACCTGGCTCTACAGGATGCACAGGAGTATTCCAAGCAAAAGACAGAGATACTGGCACGCTCGGGAGTGACTATGTCTGTCAGACCACAAAGATTCCACCACTCGGTGTATGCTGGCAACAAACCCCCTTGCTCGCAGATGTCTGACTTGCTACATCTAGTCCAGAAATGGCTGCAGTCAGAGTTTTCCTCTCCTGCCCAGATGGTTGAACCAGTGGTGATGGACAGATTCATCCATTCCCTACCCAGGCCGGTGCAGACCTGGGTTGCCCAGGGCGATCCTCGGAACACGGACGACCTCATGGGCCTGGTATAGAGGTACCAAGTGGTCAAAAAATCCCTTGGTAAACCGGACATAGTCAATTCCCCTTACTGGGGTATCCAAAGAGAGGCGGGCTCACCACGTAAGGGGTCTAGACTCACAAACGGGGGTTGTCCTAATTCCACTGAGGGCCCTGTAAAGACTGCTGTGAGGGATGTGGTGTGTTGGCGGTGTCATAATCCTGGACACATAGCCGCCCGGTGTCATATGGCCCCTGAACCAATGGACTGCAGCCTAGGACAGCATTGTTCCTATTATGCCTATAGAGCAGATGGTTATCCTGGTGAGGGGCCGCAGGCATGTGCCGTGTCCGTTAATGGCGTGATGGTGCATGGACTGTTGGATTCAGGGAGTCTAGTGACCCTAATCAGTGCCACCCTTCCCCACCAGCTGATCTCTGCCAAGACTGTGGGTGTTCGCTGCATACATGGGGATGCCAAGGACTACCCTGTGGCCAGAGTGACAGTGGGAACAGACTGTGGTGCCCATTCCCACATAGGTCCAGGTGGTCAAGGACCTGATACATCCCGTCATATTCGGGTGTGATTTCCCATTGTTCTGGGACTTGTGGGGGAAAGGAACTGGACTGAGTCGCGTGGACAAAATCTGGGTCCCTAGAGAAATACCCCCCGTCGACATCTGAAGGGAATGAGTTCCCATTGTGTGTCCTTGCTGGCGACGAGGACGAGACTGTGACCGAGGAGGCTGACCTCCCTGAGTTAGAGGTGCCAGGAGAGAACTTTGGGTCTGCTCAAGTTCGGGAATTGACCTTGAAGGGGGCGTGGGAAAATGTTACTGTCTGTAATGGGGTTGCTCAAGAGCCGGGGGCCGACATCAGGTACCCACACTTCGCAGTTCAGGGGGAGTTATTGTATCGGGTGACCAAACCAAGGGGTGATGAGATAGTGGAGCAGCTATTAGCTCCACGGCCATACCGACAGAGGGTATTAGATATGGCCCATTCACATGTTCTGGGGAGACACCTGAGGGTCGAGAAGACTCAGGAGAGGATATTGAGGAGGTTTTATTGGCCAGGGTGTTACCGGGAGATCCTGAACTATTGTAGGTCCTGCCCCACCTGCCAGATAACCGCCCCCTCTTCCCACTTCCGTAGTCCTTTAATTCCCCTACCTGTGATAGAAATCCCCTTTGAGAGGTTTGCCATGGACCTAATGAGGCCCTTAGTCAAATTGGCCCGGGGCCACCAATACATCCTGGTGGTCATGGACTATGCGACCGGGTACCCAGAAGTGGTACCACTGAGGAACTCGTCGAGTAGGAGCATAGCCCGGGAACTTGTCCATATATCTGCCAGGACCGGTCTGCCGAAGAAGATACTAATGGACCAAGGAACCCCGTTCATGAGCAAGGTAATGAAGGAGCTGTGTAAAGTCTTTCAGATTACCCAGCTGCGAACCTCCGTTTACCATCTGCAGACAGATGGCCTGGTGGAGCGCTTTAATAAAGCCTTAAAAGCAATGCTCAAAAAGGTCATAGAGAAGGATGGTCGTGACTGCGACTACCTGCTACCATTCCTGCTCTTCTCGGTAAGAGAGGTCCCACAAGCCTCTACGGGTTGCTCCTGGATATTGCCAAGGAAACCTGGGAAGCCGAGGTTACGCCCCACCGGAGAATCATAGAACATGTCGCCCAGATGCAGGAGAGAATGGCGAAAGTGATGCCTATCGTGAAGGCGCATCTCCTCCAGGCACAAGAGGCCCAGGCAAGGGTCTATAACCGGTCAGCGAGGCTGAGACAGTTCCAGCCTGGGGATCGCGTTCTGGTGCTTATTCCCACCGCCAAGTGGCAAGGCCCGTATGAGGTGGGGGAGAAACTCAGCGAAGTGAACTACAAAGTCCACCAGCCAAGCCGAAGAAAACCGCACCAGATATATCATGTGAACTTGCTCAAGCCATGGCAAGATCGGGAAATGTTGGGGGCTCCTTGTTTGGGAGCCAGTCCCAAAGCCATAGTCGAGGATGTCACAATAGCAGAGACTCTATCGCCGGCACAGAAGCAACAATGTAGAGAGCTGCTGCAACAGAACCGTGATCTGCTCTCGGAGTTGCCGAGGCGTACGCAGGTGGTCAAGCATGACAAACTGACAGAAGCGCATGTTAGGGTAAACCTTAAACCCTATAGGATTCCTGAAGCCTGCTGTGAGGTAATCTCAGCCAAGGTGAAGAGGATGCTGGACCTCGGGGTGATAGAGGAATCAAAGAGCGGATGGTCGAGTCCCATCGTTCTCGTACCGAAGAGTGGAGATTTTGTAATGACTACGGCAGGCAGAATGAAGTATCCAAGTGTGACGCATACCCGATGCCCCGCGTTGATGAATTCATCGAGAGGCTTGGACCTGCGAGGTATATTACCACCCTCGACTTGACGAAGGGCTACTGGCAGATCCCCATGTCCCACAGGGCCAAGGAGAAAACAGGTTTCTCAACACCTGATGGGTGTTTCCAGTACACCTGAATGCCTTTCGGACTGCAGGGGCCACCAGCCACCTTCCAGAGGGCCATGGATTGGATCCTCGGCCCACATAAGAAATATGCCGTGGCTTACCTTGATAACATTGTCATCTTTAGCCCAGACTGGGCTAGTCATTTGCCAAAGGTACAGGCAATTCTGGATGCTCTAAGGAAGGCGGGATTTACGATAAATCCAAAAAAATGTGCCATTGGAAAGGAGGAGGCCAAGTACTTAGGCTACATCGTTGGTAGAGGCGAAATTAAGCCACAGGTCAATAAGATCGAGGCAATTCAGAACTGGCCGCAACCGCTCTCCCAGAAGCAGGTGAGAGCGTTTCTTGGAATCGTGGGATATTACCGGCGGTTTGCCATGATTGCCACACCACTGACAGACCTTCTGAAAGACACAAAATCAACGATGGTGAAATGGTAGGTTGAAACTGAGATGGCGTTCCAACAGCTGAAGCTGGCACTCTGTAGGCAACCGGTCCTGGTCACACCAGACTTTACTAAAGAGTTTGTGATCCAGACAGATGCCTCAGAAGTTGGCCTAGGAGCTGTGCTGCCGCAGAAGATAAATGGGGAAGAGCATCCCATCCTGTATATGAGCCGGAAGTTCTCGTCCTGCGAGAAAAATTATGCCACTGTGGAGAAAGAATGCTTAACCATAAAATGGGCTATAGACACGCTAAGATATTACCTACTTGGCCGAAAGTTTAAATTGGTGTCAGGCCATGCCCCTTTGAGATGGTTGAGGGAAAAGAAGGCTAAGAATGCCCGGGTAACCAGGTGGTTCTTAGGTCTCCAAGACTTTAATTTTCACATGGAGCATAGACCCTGAAAGTTACACGCTAATACTGATGCCCTTTACAGAATTCCGTGCTTGGTGTCTGAAGGTGCCCAAGCCCCCGGCTTTGGGCAGAGGGGGGGAATATGTGACAGAGTCACTGGTGTGATATACAAAGGGAGGTATGTGTCACTCAGGTTGCTCTCTTGTGTGAACTGAGACCTACTTAATTTCTGCCAGCATGTTATATGCTGGGGTTAACTCTTTTAAAGGGTGTGGTTTTATGTGAATGACAGAGACAGGAGGGACGTCATTCACCATACCTCCCCATTGAGACATTTGGGGCAGGATGGAGACATTTGGGGGCAGGATGGAGACATTGGGGGCAGGATGGAGACATTGGGAGCAGGATGGAGACAAATGGAGACATGGGGGCAGAATAGAGACAAATGGAGACACGGGGGCAGAATGGAGACAAATGGAGACATGGGGCAGAATGGAGACGAATGGAGACATGGGGATAGGGTGGAGACATTGGGGGAAATATGGAGACATTGGGGGCAATATGGATACATTGGTTGCAGGATGGAGACATTGGGGGCAGAATGGAGACAAATTGAGACATGGGGACAGGGTGGAGACATTGGGGGCAGGATGGAGACTTTGGGGAAGTATGAAGACATGGGGCAGAATGTAGACATTGAGGACAGGATGAAGACATGGGGCAGAATGGAGACACTGGGGCAGAATGGAGACATGGGGCAGAATGGGAGCAGGATGGAGGCAAATGGTGTTAGGATGGAGACAAATAGGGGCAGGATGGATACAGATGGGGCAGGAAGGAGACATTGGAGGCAGAAGTGAGACATTAGGGGCAGACGTGAGAAATTGGGGCAGAAGTGGGACATTGGGGGCAGTATGGAGAAAAATGGTGATATGGGGATGGCATGGAGACAAATGGAGACATGGGGGCAGAAAGGAGACAAATTGAGACATTGGGGGCAGGATGGAGACATTGGGGCAGAAGTGAGACATTGGGGGCAGAAGTGAGACATTGGGGCAGAAGTGAGACATTGGGGGCAGTATGGAGACAAATGGAGATATGGGGCAGAATGGAGACAAATGGAGACATGGGGGCAGAATGGAGACAAGTTGAGACATGGAGGCAGGATGGAGACATTGGGTGCAGGATGGAGACATAGGGGGCAGGATGAAGACATAGGACAGAATGGAGACATTGGGGCAGAATGGAGACATGGCTGCAGAATGGGAGCAGGATGGAGACAAATGGGGGCAGGATGGATACAAATGGGGCAGGATGGAGACATTGGGGGCAGGATGGAGACATTAGGGGCAGGATGGAGACATACGGCCAGGATGTGGGACATTATTAATGTAGGGGCTAATTATGGAGACAACGGGGACAGGATGGAGACAAATGGGGGCAGGATGGATACAAATGGGGGCAGGATGGAGACAATGGGGACAGGATGGAGACATTGGGGGCAGGATGGAGACATTGGGGGCAGGATGGAGACATAGGGCTAGGATGTGGGACATTATTAATGTAGGGGCTAAATATGGAGACAACGAGGACAGGATGGAGACATGGGGGCAGATTGGAGACATTGGGGGCAGAATGGAGACATTGGGGGCAGGATGGAGACATTGAGGGCAGGATGGAGACATTGAGGGCAGGATGGAGACATTGGGGCAGTATGGAGACATTGGGGGCAGAATGGAGACATTGGGGGCAGAATGGAGAAAAATGAGCAGGTTGGAGACAAATGGAGATATGGGAGCAGAATGAAGACAAATGGAGACATGGGGACAGATTGGAGACATGGAGGCAGATTGGAGACAAATGGAGACATTTTGGCAGGATGGAGATATTGGGGGCAGAATGGAGACATTGGGGGCTGAATGGAGAAAAATGGAGACATGGGGACAGAATGAAGACAAATAGAGACATGGGGCAGGATGGAGACATTGAGGGCAGGATGGAGACATTGAGGGCAGAATGGAGACATTGGGGGCAGGATGGAGACATTGGGGGCAGAATGGAGACAATGGGGGCATGATGGAAACAAATGGAGACATGGGGGCAGAATGAAGACATTGGGGGCAGGATGGAGACATTGGGGCAGAATGGAGATAAATGGCTACATGGAGGCAGGATGGAGACATTGGGGGCAGGATGGAGACATAGGGCCAGGGTGTGGGACATTATTGCTGTAAGGGCTAATTATGGAGAAAATGGGGACAGGATGGACACATTGGGGGGCAGGATGGACACATTGGGGGGCAGGATGGACACATTGGGGGGCAGCATGGAGACATTGGGGGCAGGATGGAGACATACAGCTAGGATGTGGGACATTATTACTGTAGGGGCCAATTATGGAGACAACGGGGACAGGATGAAGACATTGGGGGCAGAATGGAGACATTAGGGGCAGGATGGATACATTGGGCAGAATCGAGACATTGGGGGCAGGATGGAGACATTGGGGGCAGGATGGAGACATTGGGGGCAGAATGCAGACCAATGGAGGCAGGGTGGAGACAAATGGAGATATGGGGCAGAATGGAGACAAATGGAGACATGGGTGCAGAATGGAGACAAATTGAGACATGGGGCAGGATGGAGACATTGGGGGCAGGATGGAGACTTTGGGGCAGTATGAAGACATGGGGCAGAATGGAGACATTGGGTGCAGAATGAAGACATGGGGCAGAATAGAGACATTGGGGCAGAATAGAGACATGGGGGCAGAATGGAAGCAGGATGGAGACAAATGGTGGCAGGATGGAGACAAATAGGGGCAGGATGGATACAAATGGGGCAGTATGGAGACATTGGGGGCAGGATTGGGACATTGGGACAGGATGGAGACATTGGGGGCAGAATGGAGACATTGGGGGCAGAATGGAGACGTTGGGGGCAGAAGTGAGATATTGGGTACAGTATGGAGACAAATGGAGATATGGGGGCAGAATGGAAACAAATTGAGATATGGAAGCAGGATGGAGACATTGGGGGCAGGATGGAGACATTGGGGGGCAGGATGAAAACATAGGGCAGAATGGAGACAAATGAGGGCAGGATGGATACAAAAGGGGGCAGCATGGAGACATTGGGGGCAGGATGGAGACATATGGCTAGGATATGGGACATTATTACTGTTGGGGTTAATTAAGGAGACAATGAGGACAGCATGGAGACATTGGGGGCAGGATGGAGACATTAGGGGCAGGATGGAGACACAGGACCAGGATGTGGGACATTATTAATGTAGGGGCTAATTATGGAGACAATGGGGACAGGATGGAGACATGGGGGCAGGATGGAGACATTGGGGGCAGGATGGAGACATTGGGGGCAGGATGGAGACATTGAGGGCAGGATGGAGACATCGGGGGTAGAATTGAGACATTGGGGGCAGGA
The DNA here is from genome assembly GCF_046119375.1 of Phyllobates terribilis. Taxonomy (NCBI): domain Eukaryota; kingdom Metazoa; phylum Chordata; class Amphibia; order Anura; family Dendrobatidae; genus Phyllobates; species Phyllobates terribilis. Next base: position 2,033,503 of record NW_027363097.1, on the reverse strand, counting down.
TGGAGACATTGGGGGTAGAATTGAGACATTGGGGGCAGAATGGAGACATTGAGGGCAGGATGGAGACATTGGGGGCAGAATGGAGACATTGGGGCAGAATGGGGATTCGATGGAGACATGGGGACAGGATGGAGACATTGGGGGCAGGATTGGGACATTGGGACTGGATGGAGACATTGGGGGCAGAATGGAGACATTGGGGGCAGAGTGGAGACATTGGGGGCAGAAGTGAGACATTGGGTGAGAGAGTCTGTAGTAAGAGGGAATGGTCGACTGTGTCAAAGGCAGATGACAGGTCCAGGAGGAGGAAGACAGAGTAGTGTCACTTGGATTTGGCAGTAAGTAGGTCGTTGGTGACTTTAGTGAGGGCAGTTTCAGTGGAGTGGTGCGGTCGGAAGCCAGATTGGATGCGGTCAAAGAGTGAGCGGGAGGAGAGGTGGGAGGACAGTTCAGATTGAACATGTTGTTCCAGTAGTTTTGAGTCTTAGGGAGAAGTGATATGGGGCGATAGCTAGACAGAGAGGATGGGTCAAGGGATGGCTTTTTGAGGATGGGTGTGATCGTAGCATGTTTGAAGCATGAGGGGAAGACACCAGTTGTTACTGACAGGTTGAAAAGGTGGGTTAGTGTTGGGTTGAGGATAGTGGTAAGGTTAGGGATGAAGTGGGACGGGATTGGGTCAAGTTCGCAGGTGGTGAGGTGTGATTTGTATAGTAAAGAGGAGATTTGATCTTCCATAATGGTGGAGAAGGTGGTTTTGGTGGAGGAGGATTGAGTAGGTGTGAGGAGGGGCTGTGGGGACTTTAGGCAAAAGCTTTGTCTGATGTTATCAATCTTCTGCTTGAAGAATGTGGCAAAGTCTTCGGCTGAGATGAGAGGAGAGGGAGGAGGCGCTGGGGGACAGAGGAGAGAATTTAAAGTTTTGAATAGCTGTTTAGGGTTATGAGACAGCGAGGATATGATAGATGAGAAGTATATTTGTTTTGCTGCAGTAAGTGTGGACTTGAAGGTAGTGAGGGATTGTTTGAATGCAATGAAGTGCTCCTTGGAGTGGGACCTTTTCCACTTCCACTCAGCAACCCAGAAGGCCCTTCGCAGTTCTTCAGGTTGGTGACATTGGGGTCAGGATGGAGACATATGGCTAGGATATGGGACATTATTACTGAAGGGGCTAATTATGGAGACAATGGAGACAGGATTGAGACATTGGGGGCAGGATGGCGATATTGGGGGCAGGAAGGAGACATTAGGGGCAGGATGGAGACATTGGGGCAGAATGGAGAAAATGGGGACCGGATGGAGATAAATGGAGACATGGGGCAGAATAGAGACAAATGGAGACATTGGGCAGAATGGAGACAAATGGAGACATGGGGCAGAACGGAGACAAATAGAGACATTGGGGCAGGATGGAGACATTGGGGCAGTATGAAGACATGGGGCAGAATGGAGACATTGGGGCAGAATGGAGACATGGGGGCAGAATGAGAGCAGGATAGAGACAAAGGGTGGCAGGATGGAGACAAATAAGGACAGGATGGATACAAATGGAGGCAGGATAGAGACATTTGGGGCAGGATTGGGACATTGGGGGCAGGATGGAGACATTGGGGGCAGAATGGAAACATTGGGGGCAGAAGTGAGACATTGGGGGCAGTATGGAGACAAATGGAGATATGGGGGCGGAATGGAGACAAATTGAGACATGGAGGCAGGATGGTGACATTGAGGTGGGATGGAGACATTGGGGGCAGGATGAAGACATAGGGCAGAATGGAGACATTTGGAGCAGAATTGAGACAAATGAGAAGGATGGAGACAAATGGAGACATAGGGTAGGATGGAGACATTGAGGGAAGAATGGAGACATTGGGGGCTGGATGGAGACATTGGGGGCAGAATGGAGACAAATGGAGATATGGGGGCAGAATGGAGACAAATGGAGGCAGGATGAAGACATTGGGGGCAGAATGGAGACATTGGGAGCAGAATGGAGACAAATGAGCAGGATGGAGACAAATGGAGATATGGAGGCAGAATGGAGACAAATGGAGACATGGGGACAGAATGGAGACAAATGGAGACATGGGGCAGGATGGAGACATTGAGGGCAGAATGGAGACATTGGGGTCAGGATGGAGACATTGGGGACAGAATGAAGACATTGTGGGCATGATGGAGACAAATGGAGACATGGGGGCAGAATGGAGACAAATGGAGACATGGCAGGATGGAGACATTGGGGGCAGAATGGAGACATTGGGGGCAGGATGGAGACATTGGCGGCAGAATGGAGACAAATGGCGACATGGAGGCAGGATGGAGATATTGGGGGCAGGATGGAGACATAGGGCCAGAGTGTGGGACATTATTGCTGTAGGGGCTATTTATGGAGACAATGGGGACAGGATGGAAACATTTGGGGGCAGGATAGAGGCATTGTGGGCAGGTTGGAGACATTGGGGGCAGGACGGAGACACAGGGCCAGGATGTGGGACATTATTACTGCAAGGGCTAATTATGGAGACAATGGGCAGTGGATGGAGACATGGTGGCAGGATGGAGACATTGGGGGCAGGGTGGAGACATTGGGGGCAGGATGGAGACATTGGGTGCAGAATGGAGACATTTTGGGGGGCAAAATGGAGACATTGGGGGCATGATGGAATCAAGTGGAGACATGGGGCCAGAATGGAGACAAATGGAGACATGGCAGGATGTAGACATTGGGGACAGGATGGAGACATTGGGGGCAGGATGGAGACATTGGGGAAAAATGGAGACATTGGGGGCAGAATGGAGACATTGCAGGCAGGATGAGGACATTGGGGGCAGAATGGAGACATTGGAGGCAGAATGGAGACAAATGGAGACATGGGGCAGAATGTAGACAAATGGAGACATTGGGTGCAGGATGGAGACATTGGGGGAAGGATGGAGACATTGGGGACAGGATGGAGACATTGGGGGCAGGATGGAGACATTGGGGCCAGGGTGTGGGACATTATTAATGTAGGGGCTAATTATGGAGACAACGGGGACAGGATGGAGACATGAGGGCACGATGGAGACATGGGGGCAGGATGAAGACATTTGGGGCAGGATGGAGACATTGGGGGCAGGATGGAGACATTGGGGACAGGATGGAGACAAATGGAGATATGGGGCAGAATGGAGGCAAATGGAGACATGAAGGCAGAATGGAGACAAATGGAGACATGTGGGCAGGACAGAGATATTGGGGGCAGAATGGAGACATTGGGGGCAGGATGGAGACATTGGGGGCAGGATGGAGACAAATGAGCAGGATCGAGACAAATGTTCATATGGGGACAAGAAGGCAGAATGGAGACAAATGGAGACATGGGGCAGGACGGAGACATTGGGGGCAGGATGGAGACATTGGGGTCAGAACGGAGACATTGGGGGCAGGATGGAGACATAGTGGGCATGATGGAGACAAATGGAGACATGGGGGCAGAATGGAGACAAATGGAGACATGGCCGGATGGAGACATTGGGGGCAGAATGGAGACATTGGGGGCGGGATGGAGACATTGGGGTCAGAATGGAGACAAATGGGGGAGGATGGAGACAAATGGAGATATGGGGGCAGAATGGAGACAAATGGAGACATGGAGGTAGAATGGAGACATGGGGGCAGGACGGACTCATTGGGAGCAGAATGGACACATTGGAGGCAGGATGAAGACACTCGGGGCAGAATGAAGACATTGGGAGCAGGATAGAGACAAATGGAGATATGGAGGCAGAATGGAGACAAATAGAGACATGGGGACAAATGGAGACAAATGGAGACTTGGGCCAGGATGGAGACATTGAGGGTAGAATGGAGACATTGGGGACAGGATGAAGACATTGGGGGCAGAATGGAGACATTGGGAGCAGAATGGAGACAAATGAGCAGGATAGAGACAAATGGAGATATGGAGGTAGAATGGAGACAAATAGAGACATGGGGACAGAATGGAGACAAATGTAGACATGGGGGCAGAATGGAGACAAATGGCAACATGGAGGCAGGATGGAGACATTGGGGGCAGGATGGAGACAAATGTAGACATGGGGGCAGAATAGAGACAAATGGCAACATGGAGGCAGGATGGAGACATTGGGGGCAGGATGGAGACATAGGGCCAGGGTGTGGGACATTATTGCTGTAGGGGCTATTTATGGAAACAATGGGGACAGGATGGAGACATTGGGGGCAGGATAGAGACATTGGGGGCAGGATGGAGACATTGGGGGCAGGATGGAGACATTGAGGACAGAATAGAGACATTGGCGGCAGGATAGAGACATTGGGGCCAGAATGAAGACATTGGGGGCATGATAGAGACAAATGTAGACATGGGGGCAGAATGGAGACAAATGGCAACATGGAGGCAGGATGGAGACATTGGGGATAGGATGGAGACATAGGGCCAGGGTGTGGGACATTATTGCTGTAGGGGCTATTTATGGAGACATGGGGGCAGGATGGAGACATTGGGGGCAGAATGCAGACAAATGGCAACATGGAGGCTGGATGGGGACATTGAGGGCAGGATGGAGACATAGGGTCAGGGAGTGGGACATTATTGCTGTAGGGGCTATTTATGGAGACAATGGGGACAGGATGGAGACATTGGGGGCAGGATAGAGACAATGGGGGCAGGATGGACACATTGGGGGCAGGATGGAAACATAGGGCCAGGGTGTGGGACATTATTGCTGTAGGGGCTATTTATGGAGACATGGGGGCAGTATGGAGACATTGGGGGCAGGGTGGAGACATTTGGGGCAGGATGGAGGCATTTGGGGCAGAATGGAGACATTTGGGGGGGCAAAATGGAGACATTGGGGGCATGATGGAGACAAATGGAGACATGGGGCCAGAATGGAGACAAATGGAGACATGGCAGGATGGAGACATTGGGGGCACAATGGAGACATTGGGGGCAGGATGGAGACATTGGGGAAGAATGGAGACATTGGGAGCAGAATGGAGACAAATGGGGGCAGGATGGAGACAAATGGAGATATGGGGGCAGAATGGAGACAAATGGACATATGGAGGCGGAATCGAGACAAATGGAGACAAGGGGGCAGGATGGAGACATTGGGGGCAGAATGGAGACATTGGAGGCAGGATGAAGACGTTGGGGGCAGAATGGAGGCAAATGGAAATATGGGGGCAGAATGAAGACAAATGGACATATGGAGGCAGAATCGAGACAAATGGAGACATTGGGGGCAGAATGGAGACATTGGGAGCATAATGGAGACAACTGAGCAGGATGAAGACAAATGGAGATATGGGGGCAGAATGGGGACATGGGGACAGAATGGAGACAAATGGAGACATGGGGCAGGATGGAGACATTGAGGGCAGAATGGAGACATTGGGGGCAGGATGGAGACGTTTGGGAGAGAATAGAGACATTGGGGGCTTGATGGAGACAAATGGAGACATGGGGGCAGAATGGAGACAAATGGAGACATGGCAGGGTGGAGACATTGGGGGCAAAATGGAGACATTGGGGGCAGGATGGAGACATTGGGGGCAGAATGGAGACAAATGACATGGAGGCAGGATGGAGACGTAGGGCCAGGGTGTGGAACATTATTGCTGTAGGGGCTATTTATGGAGACAATGGGGACAGGGTGGAGACATTGGGGACAAAATGGAGACATTGGGGGCAGGATGGAGACATTGGGGGCAGAATGGAGACAAATGACATGGAGGCAGGATGGAGACATAGGGCCAGGGTGTGGTATATTTTTGCTGTAGGGGCTATTTATGGAGACAATGGGGACAGGGTGGAGACATTGGGGACAAAATGGAGACATTGGGGGCAGGATGGAGACATTGAGGGCAGGATGGAGACATTGGGGGCAGGATGGAGACAAATGGCAACATGGAGGCAGGATGGACACATTGGGGGCAGGATGGAGACATAGGGTCAGGGTGTGTGACATTATTGCTGTAGGGGCTATTTATGGAGACATGGGGGCAGGATGGAAACATTGGGGGCAGGATGGAGACATTGGGGGCAGGATGGAGACATTGGGGGCAAAATGTAGACATTGGGGGCAGGATGGAGACATTGGGGGCAGAATGGTGACAAATGGGCGCAGGATGGATACAAACAGAGATATGGGAGCAGAATGGAGACAAATGGAGACATGGAGGCAGAATGGAGACAACTTGAGACATGGGGGCAGGATGGAGACATTGGGGGCAAGATGGAAACCTTGAGGGCAGGATGGAGACCTTGGGGGCAGGATGAAGACATTGGGGCAGAATGGAGAGATGGGGGCAGAATGGGAGCAGGATGGAGACAACTGGGGGCAGGATGGAGACAAATAGGGGCAGGATGGAGACATTGGGGGCAAGATGGAGACATTGGGAGCAGGATGGAGACATAGAGCCAGGATGTGGGACATTATGTAGGGGATAATTACGTAGACAATGGGGATAGGTTGGAGACATTTTGGGGCAGGATGGAGACATTGGGTGAAGAGTGGAGACAATGGGGGCAGGATGTAGGACATTATTACTGTAGGGGCTAATTAAAGGATATTATTACTGATGTGATATATTTTATTTTTGAGGATACTGTTTTCAGTGAGGGGTTGTTCCTGTTACTGAGCAGGGTGGCACTATGTCACTTTTTTTTTCTTCATCTGGTGTAGTGTAGAAGTTGGGAAAAAATTAGGCAATGTGCTCTGGAAGTGGTGCTCTAGCTCAGTGTTCCCCAACTCCAGTCCTCAAGGCCCACCCACAGGTCATGTTTTCAGGATTTCCCTAGTATTGCACAGGTGATAATTACATCACCTGCACAGGCAATAATTCCATCAACTGTGCAATACTAAGGAAATCCTGAAAACATGACCTGTTGGTGGGCCTTGAGAACTGCAGTTGGGCAACACTGTTCTAGATAACTGTGTTATTTTATGCAGAGACGAGTCCTGGCTGGAAGAAGTGATGGCAATCTGCGCTGGATGAAGAGGAAAAGCGAAGATGAAGGACTTCAACTAGAGACGTCACCGGTGAGTCATTGTGTTATCTGTACACTGACACTATACACTATATACTATGTACAGAGCTCCTGTGTATAATGTCACTGGAGATCCTTGTATTATCTGTACACTATACACTATATACAGAGCTCCTGTGTATAATGTCACCGGTGATCACTGTATTACCTGTACACTGATACTATATACAGAGCTCATGTGTATAATGTCACCAGTAATCCCTGTATTACATGTACACTGACACTATACATTGTATACTATGTACAGAGCTCCTGTGTATAATGGCACTTATGGTAATATTAGTAATGTGTTTTTTTTATTAATTATCAGTATGGTAGTATTCGGTCACTATGTGGTGGTAATATGTGGTCCGGCCATGGTGTGATGGTATTTGTCCCTTGTATGTGGTATTATTCGGTCATCATGTGGTGTTAATATGTGATCTGGTCACGGTGTGGCGGTATTTGTCCCTTGTTTGTGGTATTATTCAGTCACTATGTGGTGGTAATATGTGGTCTGGTCATGGTGTGATGGTATTTGTCCCTTGTATGTGATATTATTGTTCATTTTAAAAAATGTATATGACACATTCCCTTAAATAAAAATAAATAAAAATATACCCAAAAAAGAGTATTGGGTATTATAAGAAATGTTTAATAGGTTACAGTAGAGTAGGGCCCAGCCAGAAGAGTCTACCTTGTCGTGGTGGCGGCTTAAAAAATCTTTTGGCCAAAACAAAAGCTGCTGGCTATGCATGTGATGTGGTGTTCGATGAGAACTGTAATGTGTGATTGGTAAAGACGTGGTGCAGAAAGTAGAGTTTTTCCAAGAGTGGGCGGTGGGACTGTGGAAGGTTCGAGGGATAGGGGTGGAGCCTGAGCGGAGTCTCAAGGGGGCCCGAAAATTTTGCCGGTATGGGGCCCCGAAATTCCTGGTGGCAGCCCTGAGTGCAATACCTGTTCAGCAGAGAACTGATTGGCCAAATCTACTGCCAGAGTTGGTCTACTTCTACAATAACAATGTCCATTGCTCCAGCGGGTATATGCCTTATTACCTGATGTTTGGTAGACAGGGAATACTACCAGCAGATGTTGCCTTGAAAGTGCAGGTTTCATAGACAGTTAATCCTCTACCACACACTGATTGGGTCACAGAGCATCAGCGACAACTAGAAGCTAATGTCATTGTGGAAGAGAGAATGAAAGTCGCTCATCAGAGACAAGAGAACCACAACTTGAATGCCAAAGCAAAAAAACTCACAGTTGGAGATCAAGTCTTGCTTAAGAAGAAGCATCGCACTATCAAACTAGATGAGAAGTGGGAGACTTACCCATACATCGTTTGACCTATCCCTCTGCCTAGAGTAGAAATCTACCAGATCTCTAGAGAAAATGAAGAGACAACCAAGTAGGTACACTGTGGCCAGCTGAAGTTTTGCCTGACAGATGACGTCCAAGATCCCTCTAGAGATGACAGTGGAGATAACATCCCAACCATCGAAAAGATGACTTCAGAGCTGATTCCAGGAAGAATCCTGCGGAGAGTGCCATTCCAGATGAGGTACCCCCTGACAATAGGTCAGAGACAGCTCCAGAATGTAAAGGTAATATGTTTCCTGTTGAATGGCCATTTGGTCCTTATTTGCAGTGTCCCATCCAACAACCTGTCTACCCACAGTATGAACTTGTTGACGCTCAGCCACCCCTCACTGAATATATTGACTCTGAATCTCTTGAGAATGAGCCCCCATCAGGTATCACAATTGACTCATTGAGAAGGTTAGAGAGAATGACCAAGGGCCGTGTGCCAGCAAGATACCTTGAATGACTGAGTTAAAGGGGTTTTCCCTTGAACAAAAGTTAATTTTAATCAATAGATCTCAGAATGATAATAAGTTCCACAATTGGATGTGTTAAAATAAATTTTCCCTGTGCTGAGACAATCTTATAAATGTGCCCCTGCTGTGTACTGTGTAATGGCTGTGTCTTACCGTACAGGAACATGGTCTTATCATACCACATCACCTGGGCAGGGGAGGAGGCAAAAGACTATACAGACATTTCAGCAGGGGATAGCAGCTGATTCTTTCTTTGAAGTAAAACATTGTTTAAAAACAGGCAGGGAAATGTTTTACCCCACAAAAAGAATCAGCTGTGATCCCCTGCTGTAATGTCTGTATATTGTTTTTCTTCCCCTTCCTGCCCAGGAGCTGTGGTATGATCAGACTATGTTCCTGTACGGTCAGACACAGCCATTACACAGTACACAGCAGGGGCACATTTATAAAGATTATCTCAGCACAGGAACATTTTATTTAAACGCATCCAATTGTGGAAATTATTATTATTCTAAGATCTATTGATTAAAATTAACTTTCGTTTGTGGGAAAACCCCTTTAATCCTTTACTCTATGTACTTTAATTGGGACTATTAAAAGAGAAAATAGCCTAATACAAGAGACTAATACAACAGTCCCCATGTTCTTCATTTCCCTCATTTTATGCAACATTCAAGTGACATGCCTTCAAAGACTTCAGAATGATGTTATATTTGATCCAGGTTACAGCATTTATACAGAAACTCGTGGACTCCTGATATTTCGCTGTTTGCATTTTATGTGTGTTTCTTTTGTAGGTTGTCCTAAAACATAGTAAGAAGTTCCAGATGCATGGGGACATGAATATTTTTTTCAAATTTAAAGTTCATTGAGGAAAAGCAAGAATTTTTTTAACAAGATAAAAACAAGGTAAGCAAAGAGGTACATACAATGAGGAGTCAGGGGAATATAAACAGATACACAGCCCAATAAGTAGGACAGCAAACCCAAATAGGTCCTGGAGATTGACAATGGTCGAACTGTAGACTAAAGACAGAGATATACATAGAGAAGTAGACAGGAGGAAGGGAGAGGAAAGGACTAACCGTTTGATAACGATGCAAGGTACAAGATGAGGGGGGACTTTAGTTGAGAGCGATATTCATAAGGAATATTACCAGAGTAAGGTGCAATGGAGGGATTTGTTTTAAGGGGGAACATTTCCGATGGATCTGTATAGAGGCAAGGCCAGAAAGGAGTCCCAATGGAACCATTTAGTGGCAGTTTTATTCCTCTCTTCTTGAGAGTGTGAAATCAACATTTCCATGCATTAATTCTTGCGATTTCTGTAAACCATTCTTCATGAGACGGAACTTCAGTGGACTTCCAGTGACAAGGAATAATTGTTTTTGCTGCCTGAAGTAAATGTCTCAGGAGAGACTTTTTAAAACTTGAACCCGAGAGGAGGAACATGAAAAGGAGAATAGCCTCTGGATTGTTAGGGATACTTATATCAGTGACATGTTGAATTATCTTAAGTATGCTTTTCCAAAACGCCACAAGAGCTCCGCAGGACCACCATATATGAACCAGGGTACCCTCACTTACACTGCAACGCCAGTGTTATAGCAGAAGATGAGGCCCCTCAAGTTCAAAGACCCCATCTATGCTATATAAGCCTGACAGTTGCTTTAGGTCAAAAAAACAGCAGCTGTATGTTCCTTCCTTGTATCAATAACGTGTCCTTGCTAGAAGATAACGTGGCCTTGCTAGCCAGATACGTCTAATTAAATGTTTCAAAGCATACAGAAACTAGTTTTTTGCTTGCGCAGCTAAATTGTATAATAGAACCATATATGGTAAATCCGTTTCCTGCCTTTAGGGTGTATATTAACCCTGTGTTTGTAATAAAGTTTAGAGCTTGTTGACACATACATCCTGTCCTGTGTCTCATTCTCTCCGATATCGTAATCCAAGGATAGAAGACCCAGAATGCAGTGACGACAGCTGGTGCCCGAACTGGGACCTTGAGTTAATCTACCCAGGGGTGCTTGACCGGTCCGAGACGTGGGACGAGTGAAGCTCTCTGTTGGTGATATATAGAGCGCTGAGGTAAGAATAACTGTTATATTCTACCTAATTATATCACTACATAGAAGAGACTCCCTCACCCCTGAGCGGTCGACTCCCAGGTAATTCACAGATTGTTGTCTGGCTCAGGTCCCTTTGAACCAGTAGAATTCCCTCAGATAAATTGACAGTCCTGCCATTCTATCCTTTGGAAAAACTTAAGAATGACAGTATGGATCCGATGATTGTGTTGTGGGTGTGTCTCGGGATCGGTGTTTTTGGTCTGTTTTTCTGGCTGGCGTATAAGTCCTGGAAGGCTAGTAGTGGTGTGGTTCAGAAACCTTTGTGGCCCATTGTCTAAGTGACAATTGTCTAAGTGACTGAGGAGTCTACTCTAAGTGAGGAGAACCAAAAGAATGGGGAACCAAAATGCTAAAGAAGGCATTACAGCCAAAGACTTAGTAGTACGCAGAGAAGGGAAACAGGCACTGATTGGAATTGACAAAATATTGTGTAAAGCGGGAATGAATGAGAATGGAGAGATGAACGGAGAGAAATGGAAATCCTTCTTTAACTCCTATCATGGATGGCTGAAAGATAAGGGTCTGTTGAAGACAGTGGATGTATGGATGAATGCATGCGCTTATTTTGAAGGAAAGATTGAAGAACTAGGAGACGGATGTTACAGACTGACAAAAACCGGAATGACAGATTTTCCTCCCTGTCCGCCCCCCGACGTCACCCCCACCCCAGTACCAGAATTCTCAGGAACCCAATTGTTGGGTTTGCCCCAGATGTGGACAGCAGAACCCCTTGACAGTAGACATCTGTGTGGCATGTGGAGGACCGAGACCCCACCCAGCTAGTCTTTTTCCAATGAGAACAATAGTAATACCGGGAGCCCCAGGTGCACCAGGAGCGGACCAGCAAGTCCCAGGACAAGAACCCTGCACGGTGTTAATATATAGACCGTGGAGTCCCTCAGAGCAATTGGCACTGATCTCCCAGCTGCCAGATCCGTCCCAGTCCCCTATGGGTTTTGCCAGAATGATAAGAACCATACAGGATACGTATAATGCAACTAGGTTGGATTTACAGGGAGTAATAAAAGGAAAATTGGCAGATGAGGCATGATATGACAGACTGACTGACGAAATGTACAAGCAATACCCAAATAGAACAGGGCCGGAAGATGCAGAAGATAATAATGCAGCGGCCGGTGTTTCATTTGCTGCTGCCTTGATTAAGGCATGCAAAGAGAGACAGGGTGACAAAGCGGTCACGTTAGAGGACAGAACCCAGGGAAAAGAGGAGGACCCCAAGGACTATTTTTGGGCTCTGAAGAAAGCATGGAGTGAGATGGGTTTTAATGAAGGAAATAAGACTAGTGAGAGGGTCCTAGCAAGTGCTTTTATGAACGGATTGAAAAAGGAAGCTGAGAAGGTAAAAGCAAGTAGACCAGACTGGAGATCAGTGAAAGCAGAGGATTTGGCTAGAATAGCCCAGGGGGCACAGCATGACATTGCGCAGGCAAAGAGAGCTGCCAGAGTACACATAGTAGCGACTACCCCTAGAAACAACAGAGACAAAGGACGGACTGCAGGAGGGGGACAGAGACTATGTTACGGATGTAAAAAGCCAGGACATTTTAGAAAGGACTGTAGGACCAACCCGTATCCAAATGATCAGAGTACGGGTCCTCCAGCTGACTAAACAACGCCCCCATAGGATGAGGGTAGCTTGCACATGAACCCCCTCATCTCCTTACCCCCAACTCCCAGTTGTATAGTGCAGGTGAACCTACCAGGGGGACATGAAATCGATTTCCAAGTAGATACGGGGGCCGACAATTCAGTAATTACGCAAGGTGATTGGCCATACACTGACACTGATTTTTCACATCATGTCATTGCCACCCCCTTCAATTCCCTGTCTATCCTGCTCCCTGTCACTAAGAGAATTCCCCTGCAAATTCAAGGAGTTACTGTACATAGCCAGCTCATGGTATCGCCCCGAGGCCAATGTAATCTTTTAGGAAATTATGTGTTGTCCCAATTACAAGCACATATTGAATATCATCCCGATGGCACTGTCACCATGACCCCAGGTTTAAAACCAAGTACCCTTTGCAAAATTATGTCACTAGATATTGCCAGCATAGAAGAGAAAAATGAGTTTCCCCTGATATTGGAGCATGCTGTGCCACATGACTTTTGGGCCTCAGACAAAACAGATGTTGGTAGGTTAAGAGTTCAACCAGTAATGGTAAAATTAAAACCAGGAGCAATCTTACCTCAACAGAGGCAGTATCCCCTTAGCTCGGCTCAGGAGAATGCCATAGCCCAGCAAGTCCAAAAATTACTACACAGGGGAGTCCTAGTCAAAACCCAGTCCCCTTGCAACACTCCCCTGTTCCCAGTAAAGAAAAAGAGTGTGCCAGGACAACCAGCCGCATATAGAATGGTCCATGACCTCCGGTTGGTTAACAAAGCCACAGAACTTCTAACACCAGTTGTGCCCAACCCGCATACTCTTCTGTCACAGATACCTTCTAACTCTCTTTGTTTTTCAGTGGTCGATTTGGCAAATGCATTTTTCAGTGTACCATTACATCCTGACTGCCAGTACTTGTTTGCTTTCACATTCCAGGGTAGTCAATATACATGGACAGTGTTGCCACAGGGTGCCCAGAATTCACCCACAATGTACACTGCAAGTCTGCAGGAAATACTGGAGGGATGGTCTGAACCACATATCGTTGTTCTGCAATATGTCGATGACCTGCTCATTTGTGCCCCCTCCAGGAAACAATGTCATAGTGCAACTATATCGCTTATGTTGTTTCTCTATCACGCTGGCTGCAAGGCATCGAAAGATAAGCTTCAGTTTTGTAAATCTTCAGTCACCTTTTTGGGACATTGCATTATACCAGGAGCTCGTCATTTAACAAATGCACGCAAACAAGCAGTACAGGCATTCACCGTCCCTAACAATGTTGCAGCCCTCAGAACTTTTCTTGGACTTGTTTCCTATTGCAGACAGTGGATTCATGCCGTCTCTATTTTGATGCAGCCCCTCTATGACTGTCTTACTCCAACACCTTTTGTACTAACACCAGAGGCAATAGACTGTTTTTATTCACTCAAAAACTGTATTTTGGCCGCTCCAGCTTTGGGTACCCCTAACTATGAGCTCCCATTTACTCTGTACCTTCATGAACAAGCTGTACATGCAGCAGGAGTTTTAACTCAAACACACGGTGATAATCAGAGACCTGTTGCCTATTTTAGTGGCAGATTAGATGCGGTGGCCAGAGGTGCACCATCCTGCGTACGTGCTCTGCATGCTGTTGGACTATTACTCCATAAATCCGCAGACATTGTTCTTGACCACCCGCTCACCGTGCTCACACCTCATGATGTCTACACTATATTGAATCAAGTGCAACCCGCTCACCTCTCAGCAGCACGTCATCTTAGGTTACAATGTGCACTGTTAATGCCTCCCAATGTCTCTTTACAGAGGTGTACTACCCTGAATCCAGCAACTTTGTTACCTCTCTCGGATCTAAAGGAGGGGTCAGGTACTGTGCTTTTTAAGGAAGATCCAAGAGAGGAAGTTCCCCATGACTGTGTGCAAATGATGGCACAAGAAACGGCAGGTTTACCTACTGTATTTGAACATGAATTAGAAAATGCAGATTTTGAATTTTTTGTAGATGGATCCCGTCATCAGAATGATTCAGGTACTTTCCATACTGGATATGCAGTTGTCTCCCTCAATGCAGTAATCAAGGCAGAACCAATGCTCCCACACCAATCGGCTCAAGAGGCTGAACTTAGGGCCCTAACTGAGGCCTGTAAACTAGCAGAAGGTAGTATTGTCAACATTTACACGGATTCTAGGTACGCATTCGGTATATCGCATGATTTTGGTCCCATATGGAAGTCAAGAGGTTTCCTGACGGCAGCAGGCACCATTAAGAATGCTGATGCGGTCCAGCAGTTAATTGATGCACTACAACTACCCAAAAAAGTAGCTGTCATAAAGGTAAGAGCACATACCAGACGCACCGAACAGGTGAGTAGAGGAAACGAGATGGCAGATGCAGCGGCAAAAACAGCAGCCTGTAAGCCACAACAAGGGCCAACAGCACGTCAGTTAAGTGCCCCTAAAAACCCTTTTGTGTCGGAGGACATCTTATCCCAAATGCAGGCTCAGGCTCAAAAGGAGGAGGTTGATAAGTGGTTAAAGGAAGGTGCATGCCTGAATGAAGCAAATGGGGTATGGGGGAAAGGGACACTGTACCCAGCAGCTGCCCAGATACTACATGACATGGGCCGACACACCAATCTAAAACGGCTGTGATGAGTGTGATGCAGAAACATTGGGTGGCACCAGGATTCTCCACCTGTATAGAAAGCCTGATACAAGGGTGCATGATATGTGCTACACATAATCAGGGTAGAGTAGTTAAAACACCACCCAAACACACACCCCGGCCCCTCTATCCATTCCAGAGACTGCAAATTGATTATATTCAGCTGCCAAAGTCAGGATCATGGGAATATGTGTTGGTCTGTATTGATTTGTTCTCAGGATGGCCAGAGGCTTTCCCGATTGCCAAAGCCACGGCTGCGGCAACCGCAAAGAAACTGCATGCGGAGGTGGTCTGCAGGTATGGGGTACCAGAGGTAATTGAGAGTGACAGAGGTACACACTTCACAGGTGAAATAATGAATGAAGTCATGTCAGCTCTAGGAATTCAACAAGCATTACACACCCCATATCACCCGCAAAGTAGTGGTAAAGTGGAAAGACTGAATGGTACATTGAAATTAAAAATTCAGAAAGCCATGGCTGAGACAGGAAAACCATGGCCGGACTGTTTACCGCTTGCTCTGTTTTCAGTAAGATACACGCCTAATAAAAAGACTGGACTCTCTCCATATGAGATATTGTTTGGCAACGTACCCAGCCTAGGGTGTTTCTATCCGCAAGCATTAGAAATGAACAACCATGTGCTTAGTTTCTACATGAGGGCTTTACACAAAAAGATTAAGCAAGTACATGATAATGTCTTCAGTTCTCTTCCAGATCAAGACTCTAGCAGCCATACGCTGCAACCTGGAGACTGGGTGGTTATAAAAAGACACGTGAGGAAAAGCCTAGATCCACGGTTTGACGGACCCTTTCAAGTTCTGCTGACCACAAGTACAGCCGTTGCAAAAAGATACTAGGAGAACCAGCGGACAAAGAATGATGACATTGTTTATACTTACCTGCATACTTACAACCACAGGTGCATGGACTAGGTTGAGCACCACAGATGGAGACGACAATAGATTCATTAAACACCATCTTGCTCTAATCGATGGACTAAAGGAGCAAAACCAGACCATTGCTAATTGTTGGATATGTACACATGCCCCTGTGACATCCACTAGCATACCCTTTCTCGCTGTTCCAGTCTCATGGGAAGAGATAAACTTTTGGATGAACTGTTCAGATAATAGGGCCCGCATGTTGCCACTATATAGACAATTCTAGTGTATTGACGCTGAAGCATAAGTTAGAAGACGTGGTAAAATTAGGGAGACTTTATGATGAGGCCAACCTCAAGAATCAGGATAGATGAGGCCCCTCAAGTTCAAAGACCCCATCTATGCTATATAAGCCTGACAGTTGCTTTAGGTCAAAAAAACAGCAGCTGTATGTTCCTTCCTTGTATCAATAACGTGTCCTTGCTAGAAGATAACGTGGCCTTGCTAGCCAGATACGTCTACTTAAATGTCTCAAAGCATACAGAAACTAGTTTTTTGCTTGCGCAGCTAAATTGTATAATCGAACCATATATGGTAAATCCGATTCCTGCCTTCAGGGTGTATATTAACCCTGTGTTTGTAATAAAGTTTAGAGCTTGTTGACACATACATCCTGTCCTGTGTCTCATTCTCTCCGATATCGTAATCCAAGGATAGAAGACCCAGAATGCAGTGACGACACCAGCATAGGCTAAACTTGTTTGGAAACCACTGATGTAAAACCGATGGGACCCAATACCATCTGGAGACAATTTTATAATTTGTCTCTTGTGCTTTAGTTGCAATGGGCGACTTATGGGAGAGGTGAAAGCACCTAAACCATTGGTCATTTGAAAATTTTTGCTGTAACTCCAATTCCCACTCTTCACAGAAGTGAGGGAGAGATTCTAGATAGGAGGAAGAGAGCAATTTGTATATAGTTGATATTGCATGTTTCGCACTTTTTGGCGAGATGCATAGCTTTTTAAATTTAGACAGATGTCGCATCCGATCCGATCTGTTAGATCGAGAACGGTAGAAATGCTGCAGTTGGGAATATTGAAAACTATGACATGGCGTTGGAGAAACTCCATGGAGAATGGATGTGAGGGGTAGGAGGGGGCCATGGGGAGCGATCTGGTAGAGGCGCAAGGGTTTCTTTTTTGAACTATTTAGAAATAGACCAGAGGAGATTCCTGGTGGGAATCCAGGATTATCCGTAATAGCAAGTATAGGGCCAGAGGGATCAACCAAGGGGTCTCGAGAGTGAGATATATGTATGGTTTTGAGAGTGTGTCTTGTACTGAAAGATAGAGGGACGTCTCTATGACAGGGGACACACGGCCAAATCCAAGGGAGGGTGGAAATGGAGAGGGAGCAAGAGTCCTGGGCAATAGTGACCAAGCACTTGCAGGGTGAGCCTTGAACTAAGTCCAAGATCAGTGAATAAGCAGCTGCTAAGAAATATTTACGACAGTCAGGTAAACCAGTACCTCCTGAGTCTTTAGATCTAAATAGGGTAGTAGACCTGATTTTGGAACGACCCGAGGACCATACGTAACGATTTAGTATACTTTGGATTTTCTTCCAAAAGGGAGAGGGAATATGGACCGGAATGGTCTGGAAGAGATATAGCAGTCTCGGCAGGATTGTCATTTTTATAATGTTGCCCCTACTGAACCATGAGAATTCAGCCTGATTCCAAGAAGCCAGTTTCCTCTCCAATCTGAACAAAAAAGGCTGAAAATTCAAAGCAAATAGATTAGAGGGGTCAGAAGGGGCGCAAACTCCTAAATAAGTAATTGAGTTATCAGAAGGCCATTTAAAAGGGAAGTTACTCTTTAGGGACTGGATTATCTGGGGGGGACAGGGATATGTTGAGGGCCTCAGATTTGTCAGCGTTTATTTTGAAGTATGACCAGTTACCAAACCTGTTTAGCTAACAGCAGGGAAGGCAGAACAATGTGAGGATTGGAAAGATAGACTACAAGAAAATCATCTGCAAATGCAGAACATTTGTATTCACAATTTTTAATGATAACCCCTTGAATGCTGGTATTATTTCGGATAGCAGGCCTGGATTCCACAAACTTGTAAGGCTGTGTCTGAGAGCAGGAGGGAGGTTCTCTGGTCATGGACCATTTGCTTGCAGCACCTCCTGTCCCAGGCCAGCAGGGGGAGCAGGCTGCCCCTATAAAAGCTGGTACTGAGGGCAGGATTAGGGAGACCAGGACCCACTTCTGAAGCATCCAGAAGGGTTACCAGAAGAGAGGGACAGGTCAGCCGCAGCTGAGGAGTCCAGGAGGCAAAGGAGGAACAGAAAGCCAGGGACAGAGGCGACGAGAGCCAGTCCTGGTTGAAAGGGAACTACATACCGGACACTGGGGTCCGAGGCTGTCAGGATTGCAAGTCCTGCAGCAGATCATCTACCTGCGAGGGATTTTAGGTCCCTTGGCCTAAGAAGCCTGGAGGCTCCGCCACACAGAGGGACCGGTACAGCACAGAGAAGCTACAGGTACCTAAGGCCCGAGTCGCAAGCCATACAGGCGTAGTACACGGCAAGCTCAGGGACGTGGGCTATCATACCACTTAAGGGGGAGATAGTCAGCAAGGGCAGAGAGAGAACGGTAGGCCTACCCACTCACCCTGACCAGCGGAGCTCGCCCGAATGCCCTCAGACACCCAGGTCCATTCCTACCCTGTACTCCTGGTGGGTCTGTGATAAGATCTGCAGTAAAAGACCCTGGACTGCATTATTGGACTCTGTGTGGTTACTGCTGCGCCTGCACCATCACCCCCAGCATCCTATTACACTGCCCTGAGGCTACACTCCTCCCGTGGGGAGTTGTACTATTCCCTGCTACATCCCCAACACCAGCCTCAGCGGTCTGCCTTGTAGCGGCGGTCCTCCCTGACCGCAATCCACGGGTGGCGTAGTCGGACTTTCAAAACCTACCAATACACCGCCACAGCATTTGGTCTGACCACCCTGAGCCACGGGACAAGGCCGCCACTACTACTCCCAGCATTGCCCTGAGGCCCGGTCCCGAGTGCCCCACGGCCCAGGGGGCGAGTCAGCTTTGGCGTAGTCGGCAGGATTGTGACCAACCCGCCACAAACAGGTATTGCATGCCTGAAAAAGACTGTACACGTACCTTAAAAAGAAGTTTCCAGCCATCCGGAGCCGTTTCCCGCCGTTTTCAGCCGTCTCCCGCCATCTTCAGCAGTTTCCCGCCATCTTCAGGACACCACGAGGGAAGAAGAGGGGCGTGGACATCCAAAGCGCGCGAGACTTGAAGCCCCGCCCTACGCAAGGTCCTGGAAAGGAGAGAGAGCGACGCTGACATCACCAGGACGCGACGCAAGGTCCTCACACGGAGCAGCACCAGCGGAGCCGCGGCCTACAGAAGAGGATCGTCGGAAGGTAGGCCACGCTTAACTAGGGGGGAGGAAGATGATGGACACGGAGGGGCCTTCTACAACCAGCGGGGCTGCAGCAGCAGTGATGCCGTTCTCTATGCCCTACATCCCCGGAGCAGCCTGGCTACCCCAATACTCAGGAGACCCCCATACCTTAACTGACTTTAGGGAAAGACTGCACAGTTTATTCAAAGTTTATCCCCTGACAGAAGAACAGAAAGTGAGCATTCTGATGGGGCAGCTCACCGGTACAGCCCAGCGGGAAGTGAAATCATGGTCAGATGAGGAGAAAAGGACAGTAAAGGACATTCTGACCCGGCTGCGGAGTACCTTTGATACCCGTACCTCAGCAGAAATCAAAATGCGGTTCTATGGCTGTAAGCAGCGGGCCCAGGATAGTATCAGAGACTATGCCTTGAACCTGCAAGAAGCCCTGAGAGCTATCAAACAAGCTGACCCTGGTAGCGTGCAGGACTCTGATAAACTGTTGACTGACCAGTTCATAGAAGGTCTGCTGTCCAGCGCCCACAGAACCCAGCTGCGCCTCATGGCCCTACAGAACCCCGATTTGACTTTTGCACAGTTCAAGGATCGGGCCATCCGGGTGCTCAGAGAACCCGCAGCAGGTGGCACTGTAGCTTCCCGGCGCCCTGCCATCACTTACCACCAGGGGGCAGCGCCCTACCACGCAGACCTTGTGGGGGCTGATGCACAGGCCCTAAATCCATCCCAGCCTGCAAACCTGCACCATCAGGTCCAGGAGCTAACAAAGAGTGTGGCTGCATTAACCAGGACCATACAGTCGTTGCAGGTGGAACCGTCAAGACCAATCGAGCCGACCGCTACACTGAGGATGGACAGCCGATTTGCCGCCGTTGCAGTCAGCCAGGACACATAGCAAGGTACTGTACTTTAAATGGGTCCGACCTGGGGCAGAGGGCCAACCCCCAGGCATAAGGTCATCAGGCCCGTCTAATTGGCGTGATAAGTACGTGGGGGGACGCCCGGTCTTACCCGTAGTGCTGGACGGTATCCCCATGAGTGCACTGCTGGACACCGGGTCTCAAGTGACTACCATCCCCTACGTACTTTTCAAGCGGTACTGGAGTGACGCTGACATAACCCGCTACCCAGACGATGACTTAAGCATCATTGCCAGCAATGGCCAACCCGTGCTGCAGGTGGGGTTCAGAGAGATGTCCATCAAGATTGGTAAGGTGGAACTGCCGGCACAGGGAGTGATCATTGTGGACATTGACCGTCGTGAAAGTCACCCTAAAATGGGTACTAATGTAATTGAAATCTGTCTTTCAGAAGTAATTGTGATTTTACAGTAGGTGGCGATGAATGCGAGCTCCAGCCAACAGAGGGTCCTCTAGAAAGAGATAAGAGCCCTGATGAGACGGCAGCAGGTAGAACTGTCTGGTGGTGAGATCGGTAGCGTAAGAATGAGTGACCCATTCCCCATTTCCATGCCTCCCAAAAGTGAAATGATGATCTGGTGTCGGACTGCAATCGGGTTGAGAGGCAGAGACTACCAAGCCATGGTAGAACCCGTGTACTCAGACAGCAGGCCCACCATTTTGACAGCCCAGGGGGTGGTTGATGTCCGTCATGGGAGGGTGCCCGTTCGCATTCTCAATATTGGGGAGAGGGAGGTACACTTACCCAGGTACGCTACACTTGCCAAACTGTTCGCTGTTGAGCACAAAGCTATCAGGGCTGAGGAACCGTTGCCTCCATCTCCACAGGCGGAGGGTAATGGCTCCCAGAAACAAAAGGAGGACTGGTGCCAGAAACTCCATGTGGGTGCAGACTCCACTCCCCTGCACCAAAAACAAGGAGTCTACCGGGTGGTTCAGGAGTACGAGAGAATTTTTAGTAAGCACCCGCTAGACTTTGGCAGAGTAAAAGGGATAGAACACCATATCCCCACGGGGAGCCACCCACCAATAAAAGAGAGACACAGGCCTGTACCCCCTGCACATTATCAGAACGCCAAAGGTATGCTGAGAGAAATGAAAGAAGCTAGGGTCATTAGAGATAGCTGTAGCCCCTGGGCAGCTCCCTTGGTTTTGGTAAAAGAGAAAGACGGTACCATGAGAATGTGCGTGGACTATAGACAAATCAATCGTATCACCCATAAAGATGCATACCCATTACCTAGGATAGAGGAGTCTTTAGCAGCTCTAAAATCAGCTAATTTCTTCTCTACTTTGGAACTTACTAGCGGGTACTGGCAGGTTTCTGTGGTAGAGGCTGACAAGGAGAAGACCGCCTTCACCACCCCGATGGGACTGAGTGAGTTCAACTGTATGCCCTTCGGGCTCTGCAACGCACCAGGGACCTTCCATAGGCTGATGGAATGCTGTCTAGGGCACCGAAACTTCGAGACGGTCCTCCTTTACCTGGACGACGTGATCGTCTATTCGAAGACTTACGAGGACCATCTAAAGCACCTGGCCGAGGTGTTCCAGGCCCTGGCAGGCTACGGCCTGAAAGTGAAGCTTTCAAAGTGCCAACTGTTAAAACCGACGGTCCAATACCTAGGACACGTAGTGAGTGCAGAGGGAGTAGCCCCCGACCCCGACAAAGTTACAGCCATCAAGAGCTGGCCAAGCCCCTCTAACATCAAGGAAGTGAGGCAATTCCTCGGGTTGGTAGGCTACTACCGAAGGTTCATCCCCAGGTTCACTAAGATGGCAGCCCCTATGCAGGACCTCCTGATAGGGCAATCTAAATCCAGAAGTCACAAGCCACCCTTCAAGTGGGACAAGCCAAAAGAGGAGTCCTTCCGCCAATTGAAGATGGCCCTCACAGTGGATGAGATCCTGGCCTACCCCGATTATGGCCAGCCTTTTATTCTCCACACAGACGCCAGTAATGTGGGGCTGGGAACCGTACTGTCGCAAAACCAACAGGGCAGAGAAAGGGTGATCGCGTATGCCAGCCGGAAGCTGAGGCCCACTGAAAGGAACCCGGAGAATTACAGCTCCTTCAAGCTAGAATTCTTGGCAGTGGTGTGGGCCGTCACAGAACGGTTTAAGCATTACCTGGCCTCCGCAAAGTTCACTGTGTACACGGACAACAACCCGTTGACACATCTGGACAATGCAAGACTAGGTGCCCTAGAACAGCGGTGGATGGCCCGGCTATCCAATTATGACTTCACAATCAAATACCGGGCGGGCAGAACCAACGCCAACGCAGACGCCCTATCAAGAATGCCCCACCTTCCTGAAGGAGAAGACGACTCGGAAGAGCTGGAGGAAATAGAGCTCCCTGCGTTCCACCGGTATGGGGCCACTCAGCATTCGCACCGGGTAAGAGACAAAGACTTAACCATCGTCATGTTCAATCCCTTACCCCACCACGGCTGGGCTGAAACGCAAGATAGCGACCCTGCAATACGCCTGGTGAAAGGCATGTTAACCCAGGAAGACGCTAGCCCTAGCCCGGACACTCCAGAGGAAGCCAAGCAGATATGGAAGGAGAAAAGCAGGCTATTCCTCTACGAAGGTAAGCTGTGCAGAAGGCTTGTCAACCACCGGACGCACGAGCTGACCTGGCAGATAGTGGTCCCAAGGCGAGATGCAGCAATGGTCCTGGAGGCCTACCATGACAGAGCGGGACACTTCGGGTGGAAGAAACTGGAGTTCCTACTGAGAGAGTGGTTCTACTGGGTCGGCATGAGAAGGGCCATCGAGAAGTGGAGCAGGGACTGCGGCCCATGTCACCTCAGAAGGAAGGACCGTACCAGCCAGCAGACACCCTTGAGGCCCATCGTCACCAGGCAGCCTCTTGAGCTGGTAGCTCTGGACCATGTGAAATTGGCTCCAAGCCGGTCGGGCTACGTCTATGCCCTGACAATTGTGGACCATTACTCCCGGTTCCTGATGGTGGTTCCTGTTAAAGACCTGACAGCCCAAACAGCGGCCAGAGCCTTCCAACAACACTTCTGCCGTCCACATGGGTATCCGGAACAGGTCTTGACAGATCAAGGTCCAGCGTTTGAGGCTGAAGTATTCCAGGAGTTCTGCAACCTCTACGGCTGTAGGAAGATTCGGACAACGCCTTACCACCCGCAAACCAACGGGCTGTGTGAGAAGATGAACAATATCGTCTTTGATCTCCTCAAGACGTTACCCCTGGAAGAACGCAGCCTGTGGCCGGAGAAGCTGCCAGATCTGATTGACTTGTACAACCACATCCCGGTGAATGCTACAAATTGCACCCCGGCTTACCTGATGCGAGCAAGACCAGGTAAGCTGCCGAACGACCTGGAGATGGGAGTCCTGACACCTGAGGACACCTCCCCAGACGCGGACTGGGATACCAAGAAGGTACAGGAGAGTGTGGAGAGGAGTATGGCTCAAGCGAGAGAAAAGCAAGAGAGGCTCTTCAACCAACACGCCCCTGCCGGTCCCCTGGAACCTGGTGAGCAGGTCCTGAAGCGGAAGAGAAGGCTTCACAAGCTGGATGACCAGTGGGAGAGAGACCCGTACACAGTACTGCAGTCCGACCACGACAACCCGAAGGTATGTGTGATTACCAAGGATGGAGGAGAAACCACTAGCACCGTCTCCAGAGACCACCTAAAATGGTGCCCCGAGCAACTACAGAGTCCAAATGAAGATCAAGATGACCTTGAACCCGCAGAGGACAAGGAAGAGATGATCAGCACAGTTCTCGGAGAGTTCCCCCGGACCTGGACTCAGATAAATGGTGCAATAGTGGTACCTGTCCTACACTTCCTTCAGTCTACCCAGCAAGAGCCTACAGGAGGGCAGGAAGAACAAGAAGAGCAAGCAGCCCCAGAGGCAGAAGAACCCACGCCAGCAGCCCAGGAGAGGCAACCCTCTGCTGACAGTGAGCCTGCCATACCTGCAGTAAGCCAAAGGACCCGCAGACAGCTGCCTGCCCTGCCTGTACACCCAGCTAGTAGCTGTACCCTCAATGATAGTGGGGAAAGCCAGGTTGGTCCACCACCAGCCAGTGGGTTAAGGAGGTCAACCAGGAGCACTAGGGGACAAACACCAGCTCGCTGGAGGATATAGGTGCAAGATCTAAATGTACCATGTATATATTTAATATGTTTGTTACCTGTAACTAATAGTGTTTTCTCCAGTTTTTCTAGATATATGGACTGACAGGTTATGAACTTTGGATAACCGGAACTACGTTGTAAATAGTTGCACTTTGTGCCTCTTGCGAAGACAACCACGGAAGAAAAACCTGTCTGGCATGGTCCCGAGTGGTCAAAAGTAGTTTGCTTCGCTTTGCAGCCACGCCCAGGGACAACGTTTGGGGTTTGCTTTGGACAGGTCCCCGCACCGGTTGAGACTTTTCCTTATTGGGTAAAATGGACACCCGGTCACAGGCCATACTGTGACCTAAAGAACTCAATATGTGGTGTTGTTTGTTATTTCTTTCTTTGTTGTGTTTATGTTATAATTTATACCCTGTATTCATGTTTCTTGTTTAGTCCCGGAGTACTAAGCTTTACTAGGGGGGAATGTGTCACCCCAGGCCTGGATGCCACAAACTTTTAAGGCTGTGTCTGAGAGCAGGAGGGAGGTTCTCTGGTCATGGACCATTTGCATGCAGCACCTTCTGTCCCAGGCCAGTAGGGGGAGCAGGCTGCCCCTATAAAAGCTGGTACTGAGGGCAGGGTTAGGGAGACCAGGACCCACTTCTGAAGCATCCAGAAGGGTTCCCAGAAGAGAGGGACAGGTCAGCCGCAGCTGAGGAGTCCAGGAGGCAAAGGAGGAAGAGAAAGCCAGGGACAGAGGCGACGAGAGCCGGTCCTGGTTGAAAGGGAACTACATACCGGACACTGGGATCCGAGGCTGTCAGGATTGCAAGTCCTGCAGCAGATCATCTACCTGCGAGGGATTTTAGGTCCCTTGGCCTAAGAAGCCTGGAGGCTCCGCCACACAGAGGGACCGGTACAGCACAGAGAAGCTAAAGGTACCTAAGGCCCGAGTCGCAAGCCATACAGGCGTAGTACACGGCAAGCTCAGGGACGTGGGCTATCATACCACTTAAGGGGGAGATAGTCAGCAAAGGCAGAGAGAGAACGGTAGGCCTACCCACTCACCCTGACCAGCGGAGCTCGCCCGAATGCCCTCAGACACCCAGGTCCATTCCTACCCTGTACTCCTGGTGGGCCTGTGATAAGATCTGCAGTATAAGACCCTGGACTGCATTATTGGACTCTGTGTGGTTACTGCTGCGCCTGCACCATCACCCCCAGCATCCTATTACACTGCCCTGAGGCTACACTCCTCCCTCCTATTCCCTGCTGCATTCCCAACACCAGCCTCAGCGGTCTGCCTTGCAGCGGCGGTCCTCCCTGACCGCAATCCACGGGTGGCGTAGTCGGACTTTCAAAACCTACCAATACACCGCCACAGCATTTGGTCTGACCACCCTGAGCCACGGGACCAGGCCGCCACTACTACTCCCAGCATTGCCCTGAGGCCCGGTCCCGAGTGCCCCACGGCCCAGGGGGCGAGTCACCAATATTTTAGATTTTAGGATCTGGCCAAGACCTAGAAGATGTAGTGTTTGCTCAATAGAATGCCACGAGATTCTATCAAACGCCTTTTCTGCGTCCAACGATAGAACCATCAATGGAGATTTGTGTGAGATGGCAAAATTAATGATATCAAAAGTTTTTAAGGTTATTATCCCGGGCTTCCCTACCTGGAATAAAGCCAACGTGATCTTGATGGATGAGCTTTGGAAGGAGTTGGTTCAGTATCTCTACTATTAGTTTGGTGTAAATTTTA
This sequence comes from Phyllobates terribilis, assembly GCF_046119375.1. Lineage (NCBI taxonomy): Eukaryota > Metazoa > Chordata > Amphibia > Anura > Dendrobatidae > Phyllobates > Phyllobates terribilis. Next base: position 2,007,056 of record NW_027363097.1, on the reverse strand, counting down.
ATGTCCACATTTAATAATGAGATTGGATGGTAGCTGGCACATAAAAGGGGATCCTTTCCAGGGTTGGGGATAACCGTGATGTGGGCTGACGTAGTTTGCGTAGGGAACGGGGAGGCATCCAAATCATGGTTAAGTGCTTGAATTTGGTAGTGAGACCATCTGGGCCTGGACTTTTGTTCCCTGGAAGGTCTTTTATTGTGAGTGAGATTTCTTGGGGGGTGAAGGGAGCTTCTAAATTCTCAAGGACCTCTCTAGACAGTTTATTGAAGAGGGAAAGAGGAGTCTCAGCTTGGGTAAGGTTCGAGTTTGTTGTGCTAAGATTATAAAGCTTTGAATAATAAGGTTGAAATACTTTGGAAATTTCGGAGGATGTATAGACTCGAGAGCCGCGTGCATCCTTAATAGAAGGGATATAGTTTTGTGCTAGTTTAGCTTTCAATGCTCGCGACAACATTCTGCCCAGCTTATTTCCGTATTCATAAAATTTGCTATGACCTACTTGCAGGAAACGGGCAAAGGAACTCTCCAGCATGCATTTGACCTTCAGCCTTGCCTGGAGAAGATCTCTAAGAATGGATACAGAGAGAGCGTGTTTATGTAATTTCTCAAGTTTCGAGACCTTTTATAGGGCCTCTTTAAGGGCCTGTGATTTCTCCTTTTTAATTCTTGTGCCATGCTTAATAAATACTCCTCTTAAGACACATTTCAAGGTTTCCCATTTGATAGGTGGAGCAGTATTGTCAGAAGAATGATGTATTTCAAAATTACCTATGCTTATTTCAATATCCGATATACAGTCATGGCCAAAAGTTTTGAGAATGACACCAAAATTATATTTTCACATGATCTGCTGGCCTCTGGTTTTTATTAGTGTTTGTCTGATGTTTATATCACATACAGAAATATAATTGCAATCATATTATGAGTACCAATAGGTTATATTGACAGTTAGAATGAGTTAATGCAGCAAGTCAATATTTGCAGTGTTGCCCCTTCTTCTTCAAGACCTCTGTAATTCTCCCTGGCATGCTCTCAATCAACTTTTGGACCAAATCCTGACTGATAGCAGTCCATTCTTGCATAAACAATGCTTGCATTTTGCCAGAATTTGTTTGTTTTTGTTTGTCCGCCCGTCTCTTGATGATTGACCACAAGTTCTCAATGGGATTAAGATCTGGGGAGTTTCCAGGCCATGGACCCAAAATCTCTATGTTTTGTTCCATGAGCCATTTAGTTATCACCTTTGCTTTATGGCAAGGTGCTCCATCAAGGCCTTGTTGGGCACCAAACTGCTCTTGGACGGTTGGGAGAAGTTGCTCTTGGAGGACATTCTGGTACCATTCTTTGTTCATGGCTGTGTTTTTAGGCAAGACTGTGAGTGAGCCGATTCCCTTGGCTGAGAAGCAACCCCACACATGAATGGTTTCAGGATGCTTTACAGTTGGCATGAGACAAGACAGGTGGTAGCGCTCACCTCTTCTTCTCCGAATAAGCTGTTTTCCAGATGTCCCAAACAATCGAAAAGGGGATTCATCAGAAAAAATGACTTTGCCCCAGTCCTCAGCAGTCCACTCCCTGTACCTTTTGCAGAATATCAGTCGGTCCCTGATGTTTTTTCTGGAGAGAAGTGGCTTCTTTGCTGCCCTCCTTGAAACCAGCCCTTGCTCAAAGAGTCTCCGCCTCACAGTGCGTGCAGAAGCACTCACACCAGCCTGCTGCCATTCCTGAGCAAGCTGGGCACTTCTGGTAGTCCGATCCCGCAGCTGTAACAGTTTTAAGATACGGTCGTGGCGCTTGCTGGTCTTTCTTGGGCGCCCAGGAGTAGTGTTGAGCCACCCCCGTAGTGTTCGAGTTCGGTTCGGTTCGTCGAACACCCGTGTGTTCGCCGAACTGTTCGTCGAACTGTTCGTCGAACACCTTCGAACACTGTTAAAACCAATGGCAGGCAAACAAAAACACATAGAAACACATAGAAAACACCTTCAAAGGTGTCCAAAAGCTGACAAACTGCTCAGAAGACACAACTAACACATGGAAAAGTGACAAGTACATATAGTCATGAGAAAAGAAAAGAGGTGGAGGAGTAAAAGGAGGGGGAGACACAGATATAGGCATGTCATGCCCTTCTAAAATCCAAAAAGTGAGAAGCCGACACGTTCAGTCCGCTCCTGCCCGTGCCACCTCCGTGTCGCCGGGTTTGTGCCAGAGCCGCGGTGAACCCTGACGGCCAGCCCCCCTCTCCCAATACTGGTGCCTGTCCGCTGGTGGGTCGAGCGAGCCCCCCTGTGGTGGAGGCAGCTCTAAGCTTTTTAATTTAAATTGTCTCTCTAATTTGAATGAATACACTTTAAATCCATTTACAAGGATCTATTGGAGGGCAAGTCTCATGCCAGCAGCCGCGTAATTCCAGCTCCAGTAGCGTCCACTAAAGCTGCTGCAGTTAAAAAGCTTTTATAAGGATCGAGCTCGGCTGTCCACCGCAAGGCATACTACTGCGAGTCCCAGCCCCTATGCCTTGGGGTGCCTCCTGATGCTCTTCACTGAGTATCCCGTGGTCCCGAAGCATTTCCTTTGAAAAAATTAAGTGTCCAAACTACAGGTGGTGTAGCTTGCTTAACAGCCGGGATAATCCGCTGACTAGCAGACACTGCTACTAGGCACAAAGTATTTCCTGGGCTAGATGCAGTTAAAAATTTGTAATTAGATACTCTCGTTGGATGCTGAGAAAGCATTCCATAGAGTCTCCTGGCACGCCATATATGATTCTCTTAAAAAGCTTGGGGTAGGGGTCTAGGGGACCCTTTTATAGCCAAAATCACGGCCCTGTATCGCAATACGTCACCTAGGCTGAAGATAAATGGAACTGTAGCACCCTGAGGGCTCGGTTGCTACAGAGGTATTGCACCTCACCCAGAAGTGTGATATCTCACTCTCAGATAAGGATGGAGTGTGGATCAGGACCCGACACCTGCATGCATTACACCACATTGCCGTGGGGCAGGGCGACCAATATGCCCCTGAGATGGGCACGACAGTCCCTGTCCCTGGCTGGAGTGGGGGGAGGGAACACTGAGGAAGGGGAACCCTGTAGTGCAGGAGCAGGGAGGAAGCAGTTCCTGGGTGCATTGAGAAGGGAGAATAAAAGGTGGGCACCATCTTAGTTCAGTGCAGAGAAGTCTGAGCAGAAGTGGCAGGGAGCAGGGCCTCTGCATGAGCTCTGCTCTGGAGGCGGGCCTAGTAACAGAGGCCCAGGCCTGGAAGAGGGAGAAGGAAGGAAGAGGAGCGGAGAAGGCTCCAGGAATGAGGAACGAAGGGATCCCAGGGGTGCGCACGGGCGAGTCGCCACCGCACGCCCGAATCCACCTGCATGGAGGGGTCAGGCCAAAGGGGGAGACCGGTCCCCGAAACTAGTGGAGGCAGGAAATGACCCTCAGCTAGAAACCGGAGGCTGTGACATTTTATGTGGCGCAGCCCCTCGCTACACCCGCTAGGAGGGCAGCACATAGGGTCAGGGAAACTGGCGCCAAGTTTACCAAGAGGAGGCCCGAGGCAGCCGGACAGAAGGGTTGGTAAGAAAGGCCAGACAAAGGACACACAAAGGGGGTCCTGTGAAGCGCTCCAAAGTTATCTGGGAGTTGTCTGAGCCCCTCACCTGGTGAGCACAGTACGACGTGGGCAGCCGTTACCTGCAGACGTGGTCTGGATAATAAGAACTGTGAGTAAAGGCCCTGGACTGCATCACTGACTCCGTGTCGTTACTGCTGCTGCCCTGCACCATCACCCCCATCCTCCGCATACAATGCCCTGAGGCTATACTCCTCCCGTGCTCTGCTGCACCCACAACACCAGCCTCAGCGGTCTGCCCTGCAGCGGCGGTTCACTCTGACCGCAATGCACGGGTGGCGTAGTCGGACATTTAAACATCAAAACCACATAAATAGTTCCGCCACTGGTTTGACCACCCTGAGCCACGGAACCGGGTCGCCGCCACGAAGACTACAACCACCAGCATCCACCAAAAAGGGTCCGGCTCCGGGTGTCCCAAGGCCCAGGGGGTGCATCAGAACATTTTCATCACCTTTCACAATCACCAATAGGACAAGGCAGGGATGTCCTCTGTCCCCTCTCTTATACATCCTAGTGACGGAGCACCTGCTCTCATCAATTCGCCATAACCCCAATATTAGGTGGATTGAGGTGGGAGGCACCGAGTACAAGTGCTCTCTATTTGCTGATGATGTACTAGTATATATCACTCAATCACATATATCCATCCATGCTGTTATGGCTGAAATAGATCACTTTGTTACATGGTCAAATTTTAAAATCAATGCAGCGAAGTCTGAGGCCCTCGATGTCTCCCTCCCCAAATCCATATAGGATTCCATCCAGTCCAACTTTCCCTTTGCCTGGCCCTCACAGGGTATCAAATACTTAGGAATTCCTATTCATAGAGACCTCTCCCATCTATGTTATCTTAATTTTGGGCCCTTTATTGAACAACTCCATACAGACCACGGTTGGCAAGTTAGAACTGTAAGATTCACTACGTGAACCACTGGTGTTTTGTGGAAAAGCACATGTACACTGTGTTCCAAATTATTATGCAAAAAGTGTTTAGGAGTGATAAGGGAAGAATTTGTTTGTTTGTCAGTTAAACTCATTGATGGTGATGTGTGTCAGGGCTCTTTATATCACTGTAAGCAATTGCAGACACCTGTGCTAATTAGTTTGGCAGGTGTCTCCAATGAAAGGCAAGACTACTTAAGAAGGCTGTCTCACATTATTAAGCAGCCTACATTTTCTGCCAAAATGGGAAAGAAAAAGGATGTGTCGGCTGCTGAGAAGCAACAAATTGTGGAGTGTTTAGGTCAAGGCATGACTACAATCAACATTGTGTGATGATCAGGATGAAGTGTCTTGGCAATCAAGAAGTATGTAGCTGATTCACAGTACACACGTGTGCGTGCTGATAAGGGCAAATTGAGGACTCTTTCCTACAGGCAATTACGTCAGGTTAAAAGAGCAGCGGCACAAAAGCCTTGTCATAGCAGCAGACAAGTTTTTGAAGCTGCTGGTGCCTCCAACGTCCCCCGAACAACAAGATGCAGGGTCCTTCAAAGGTTTGCAGCTCTGCATATGCCATCCTGTCTACCTCCTCTATCCACTTCACACAAGCAGAAACGGCTCCAGTGGGCCAAACATTACATGAAGACTGATTTCAAAACTGTTTTGTTCAAGAATGAGTGCCGTGCAGCGCTCGATGGTCCAGATGGATGGAGTGGAGGATGGCTGGTTGATGGACACCCCACGCAAACATGGCTACAGCGCCAACAAGGAGGAGGTGGAGTAATGTTTTGGGCTGGAATCATGGGGAGAGAGATTGTCGGCCCCTTTAGGATCCCTGAAGGCGCTAAAGATGAACTCCATAATGTATGTGGATTTTCTCAATTGCAAAAAGAACTTCGGCACTCCATACATGAAAATATAAGACATATTGTATCTAGACTAATGTCACTTTGAAAAATGAAGGTTTTTTGCGCATAATTTGGCCAATTTATGTGTGCCCATCAACCACGACAAGGTCACCTTCGTATGATGGGAAACTACGCTACGCTACCACTGGATATGCCACTCTTGGGCTGTAAGCCTGTATGGACAATATGTCTTTGCTTGGGCTTTTAACCTACAATGTATGGGCTGGTAGAGCTAGTTAAACCACCTGTGACTGAATGGGAGGGACACATGGTCAGAAAAAAGGCTGTCAAACTTCTAATAGTGTGAACACGTACCTGCTGCAATGCTCCAGGAGCGGGATCCCAAAAATGATTAATAGAAAAAAGAGAGGGGTCGCTCACTGGTCTATTCGGGTGCTCTGAAGAAAAGAGTAATATCAATTGCAAAAAGAACTTCGGCACTCCATACATGAAAATATAAGAAATATTGTATCTAGACTAATGTCACTTTGAAAAATGAAGGTTTTTGCGCATAATTTGGCCAATTTATGTGTGCCCATCAACCACGACAAGGTCACCTTCGTATGATGGGAAACTACGCTACGCTACCACTGGATATGCCACTCTTGGGCTGTAAGCCTGTATGGACAATATGTCTTTGCTTGGGCTTTTAACCTACAATGTATGGGCTGGTAGAGCTAGTTAAAACCACCTGTGACTGAATGGGAGGGACACATGGTCAGAAAAAAGGCTGTCAAACTTCTAATAGTGTGAACACGTACCTGCTGCAATGCTCCAGGAGCGGGATCCCAAAAATGATTAATAGAAAAAAGAGAGGGGTCGCTCACTGGTCTATTCGGGTGCTCTGAAGAAAAGAGTAATATCAATTGCAAAAAGAACTTCGGCACTCCATACATGAAAATATAAGAAATATTGTATCTAGACTAATGTCTGTGGATTTTCTCAAACAGCACTTCCTGCCATGGTTCAAGAAGAAGAACCATGTATTTCACAGCAAGATCATTTTTTTGCATGATAATGCACCATCTCATGCTGCACATAAAACATCTGCATCTCTGGCTGATATGGGCATAAAAGGGGACAAACTTATGATGTGACCCCCATGCTCCCCTTACCTCTACCCCATTCAGAACCTCTGGAGCATCATCAAAAGGAGTGTCTTTGATGGCGGGAGGCAGTTCACATCTAAGCAACAGCTCTGGGAGGGTATTCTGTCCTCATGCAAAACAATTGAAGCAGAAACCATCCAAAACCTGACAAATTCAATGGACGAGAGAGTTCAGAAGCTCCTTTCGAACAAGGGGTCCTATGTGAAAATGTAACATCACCTAGAATAAAGTTTTGAGTTGAAAACTGTTTGCTTTCAGTTTCTAATAACCTGCTAATGCTTATAATTTCAAAAATTACCATTTTTTTGGTCTTTATTAAAATGAAAAGGTTGATCGAAAAGTTTGGGGGATCTAAGAGTGTGGCAACCCAGTAGTCACGATTACTTCGAATTCTGACAATATGAGGGTCATGTTGCAGGTAGTGCAGCAAGAAGGCACTTATGTGTCTTGCGCATCTCGGAGCCCCAAAATTATTTTCCGGGCTAGATGCAGCTAAAAATTATTATTAATTTTAAATCTGGTGGAGCTTAGTATAGATGGGCTAATAGGATCAGTGCTGCACACTGCTACAAAGCCCAAATTATTTTCCAGTCAAGATACAGATAAACATGATTAGTAATTTGAAAGCTTAAAACGGTTGGTAGGGTGATTTTAACCAATCATCAAGCTTTTACTCTCCCCAGGATGACACAGGGGTAGAAAAGTCGTTTCGGATCCATGATTTGTTCATCTTTATGAACGTGAGTCTGTCTACATTATCAGTGGAGAGCCGCGTGCGCTTATCTGTCAGCACACCACCAGCAGCGCTGAACACACGTTCAGACAGAACGCTGGCTGCGGGGCATGATAAGATCTCCAAGGCGTAAGTGGCTAGCTCCGGCCATTTATCCAGATTGGAAGCCCAAAAAGAGCAAGGGTCCAGTGACACAGTCATGGCTTCAATGTTTACTTGGAGATACTCCTGTACCATCGTCTCTAGGCGTTGACTATGTGTCAGACTTCTTGTCTCCTGTGGCCTTGCAAAGGATGGGCTAAAAAAGTGGTGAAATGATTCCGCAAAATTGATGTTACCAGCAGATACTGTGGTTCTGTTACGGTTTGAGTGCTGAACACTTGACGGTCCCACGGTTGGCAAGTTGGAACTGTGAGATTCACTACGTGCACCACTGGTGTTTTGTGGAAAAGCACATGTAAGATTCTGCAACAGTCTCTGCTGATACTCCTGCATGCGTGCATCCCTTTCTATGGCAGGAATAATTTCTGCAAATTTACTTTTGTACCGGGGATCTAACAGTGTGGCAACCCAGTAGTCAGGATTATTTCTAATTCTCACAATTCGAGGGTCATGTTGCAGGTAGTGCAGCAAGAAGGCACTCATGTGTGTTGCGCATCCAGGAGCACCAAGTCCCTGTTGTGTTGGTGGCGAGGTAACAATCATGCTTCCTTCCTCCTGTCCTCTCCCCCCAACCTCGCACAACAGAAATGTGATCAAGGTCTCCCTCATCTGATGAGTCTTCCATCAGTTCGTCCTTCACTTCTTCCTGGGCTCCTGCACCTTCCTCACTAGTTTGGCTGCTACCATGCGCCCTGGTAAAACCATCTCCCCCACCATCACATGCCTGCCGCCTTGGTGCTGCCGACCGTCTGGACCTTGCAGATGTTAGCCCTTCTGCATACAACTCCTCCTCCTCTACTTCCTCCACCTCCTCTTGTGCCACCACCTGACTCCGAATTCTGTTTAACATGTGCTCCAGCATGTAAATCACCGGAATAGTCATGCTGATAATGGCATCGTCAGCACTAAACATCTTCGTCGCCATTTCAAAACTGTGCAGAAGGGTGCATAGGTCCCTGATCTGAGACCACTCCTCCAGCGTGATTTGCCCCACCTCCGGATCTCGTTGGCCCAGGCTATGCGTCAGAACGTATTGCACCAGGGCTTGTCGGTGCTGCCACAGTCGCTGCAACATGTGCAGAGTTGAATTCCACCGGGTAGGCACATCGCATTTTAGCCGGTGAAGTGGCAGGCCCAACGACTTCTGTAGAGATGTAAGTCGCTGAGCTGCGGGATGCGAACGGCGGAAGTGAGCACACAGCGACCGTGCCCTCTGCAGAAGGCCATCTAGTCTGGGATAGTGGGCTAAAAATTGCTGGACAACCAGGTTCAACACGTGAGCCATACAAGGCACGTGTGTGACATTGCCCCGGCGAAGGGCCGCACCCAGGTTTGCAGCATTGTCGCACATGGCCTTCCCTGGTTTCAGGTCCAGTGGAGACAACCATTCATGAAATTGGTTCTCCAGAGCTGACCACAACTCCTCAGCTGTGTGACTCACATTTCCCAGACATTTCAAAGTAAAAACCGCCTGATGACGTTGAGCCCTACTGCCAGCATAGTAAGGAGGTGTGCAGGATCCCTTCTGCGCAGTTAGAAAGCTTGTGGCATGACCAGACAGGCTTTGGGTGCAGGTGGAAGACCGAGAGGAGGTTGAGGAGGCAGAAGCAGTGGAGGAACTTTGACATAAAGAGGATTGACGCACAACTCGTGGGGACGGCAAGACTTGGACAGCAGCCCCTTGTCCTGCTGTCACCATAGTTACCCAGTGCCCAGTCAGCGACATGTAACGCCCCTGTCCATGCCTACTCGTCCAAGTGTCTGTGGTGAAATGCACCCTGTCACACACAGAGTTTCTCAAAGAAGCGGTGATGTTGTGTGCGACATGCTGGTGGAGCGCAGGCACACCTTTCTTTGAGAAGTAGTGCCGACTGGGCATCTGGTACTGGGGCACTGCGACGGACATAAGGTCTCGAAAATCCTCTGTGTCCACCAGGCGGAAAGGCAGCATTTCTGTAGCCAAGAGCTTGCAGATGGTGAAATTCAACCTCTTAGCTTTCTCATGGCTAGGAGGAAATGGTCTTTTACTTGTCCACATCTGAGGGACCGAGGGCTGGCTATTGTGCTTAGACGGGGTTGATAAGGGTGTCCCCGGCAAACTGCCGGTCTGTGAGGAAGATGCAGGCGGACATGTTAGGTTGCCTTGATCCAAAGGTGGTGCTATCGATGTCGGACAGCACTCAACACCAGCTGGTGTTACCACCTCCAAAGAAAATGATGACCTGCCAATCACGCTGGCTGTTGCGGGTAAAGAGGTGGCAGGTCTGCGCCCCAAAACAGGTGTGACTGCTGTCCCCCCAGTCACAGAGGATGAAGAGGCCGCGGATGCACAAGATATGGCAGACGGTGGTTGGCCCGGCCGGCTAGGCCGCATTGTAGCACACTGAGCTTCCCACTGCAACTTATGCTTCATGTCCATGTGCCGGTTCATGCATGAAGTACTCAAACTATGTATTTTTTGGCCTCTACTTAGCTTTTGCTGACAAATGTTACAGATAACACGAGTTGGGTCATCTTTATCGATCTGAAAAAATGCCCAGGCTATGCAAGGCTTAGCACCCATGCGACCTGAAGAGCCACCACGACTTGTGGTGAGAGGCAGAGTTGTGTTTGAGGATGCAGTTGTTGACGTGCTTCCAGTACTACGTCTCTGTCCAGGAAGGCGCAACCTGACCTCGTCGTCACTAGCATCTTCCTCCACCTCCTCTGCTGACCTCATCTCTTGGCTGACTGTGGGTTGACAGTAAGTGGGATCTCCAACCTCATCATCATCACCCTGTGCGTTATCACACCCGTCGTCCTCAGAGCCAACCTGTTCCTGCCCTGACAAAAAACTAAAGTTGTCGCTCCAATCAGGTATTTGAGTCTCATCATCGTCTTCCTCATTGTCTCCACCAACAGGAGTTACAGTTTGGGAATGAGGGTCTACATTATGGTCAGAACCTTCTGCGTCTGGTCCTGGATCCGATTCATAAAGATTCTGGGCATCAGTGCAGATCATTTCCTCGTCTGGATTCACTGAAGCGCTGGAGTCGACCTCTGATTCCCAGGCTATAGTATGAGTAAACAGCTCTGCAGACTCAACCATCTGTTCTACCTCATACTCAGACGGGCAGCTGGAGATTTGGGAGCTGTGAGGAAGCAAGTGCGATTGGGGTGACACCTTTGAGGCCTGGAGTATTTGTGATGTTGAAGTTGATGTGGAGGAGAGCCCACTTAAAGGAGCACTTGATATCCGTTGAAGCACCTGCTGTTTTTGTGCCTCATCTGGAATTTGTAGCGATTGGCGTGGCCGTAAGAAAGGGATCTTATCACATTGTCCGCTAAAAGAAGTAGACATTTTAGTTTGGCTGGAAGATGGTCTTTCTTCTGCAGATGTTACTGTTGCTTTAACACCTACCCCACGGACACAACCTTTTTTCCCCTTCCCAACACGCCTATTCGCCTTTCCACCAGCAGCAGGCCTTTCTCCACTCATTTTGGTGGTTAACTAATTCACAACTCTGGAGTTGTTTGCACAAAAAAACAATGGATGGGAACCGAGCAGAGCTGAGTGGCCAAACTGTGGTATTAGGACAAAACTATTGGCTGGGTTAGATGCAGAAAAAAATTATATTCAATTTGCAACCTGATGGAGGTCAGTATAGATGGACTAATAGAGAAAGTCCCACACACAGCTAGAAGCCCAAATATTTTTTCAGAGGTAGATGCAGAAAAAAAATATATTCAGTTTGCAACCTGATGGAGGTCAGTATAGATGGACTAATAGAGAAAGTCCCACACACTGCTAGAAGGCCAAATATTTTTTCAGAGCTAGATGCAGACAAAAAATTATTTTTAATTTGCAACCTGATGGAGGTCAGTATAGATGGACTAATAGAGAAAGTCCCACACACTGCTAGAAGGCCAAATATTTTTTCAGAGCTGGATGCAGATAAAAATTATTTTTAATTTGCAACCTGATGAAGGTCAGTATAGATGGACTAATAGAGAAAGTCCCACACACTGCTAGAAGGCCAAATATTTTTTCAGAGCTAGATGCAGAAAAAAAATATATTCAGTTTGCAACCTCATGGAGGTCAGTATAGATGGACTAATAGAACAAGTCCCACACACAGCTAGAAGCCCAATTATTTTTTCAGAGGTAGATGCAGATAAAAATTATTTTTAATTTGCAACCTGATGGAGGTCAGTATAGATGGACTAATAGAGAAAGTCCCACACACTGCTAGAAGGCCAAATATTTTTTCAGAGCTAGATGCAGACAAAAAATTATTTTCAGTTTGCAACCTGATGGAGGTCAGTATAGATGGACTAATAGAACAAGTCCCACACACTGCTAGAAGCCCAATTATTTTTTCAGAGGTAGATGCAGATAAAAATTATTTTTAATTTGCAACCTGATGGAGGTCAGTATAGATGGACTAATAGAGAAAGTCCCACACACTGCTAGAAGGCCAAATATTTTTTCAGAGCTAGATGCAGACAAAAAATTATTTTCAGTTTGCAACCTGATGGAGGTCAGTATAGATGGACTAATAGAACAAGTCCCACACACAGCTAGAAGCCCAAATATTTTTTCAGAGGTAGATGCAGAAAAAAATTATATTCAGTTTGCAAGCTGATGGAGGTCTGTATAGATGGATTAATAGAACAAGTCCCACACACAGCTAGAAGCCCAATATTTTTTCAGAGGTAGATGCAGAAAAAAAATATATTCAGTTTGCAACCTGATGGAGGTCAGTATAGATGGACTAATAGAACAAGTCCCACACACAGCTAGAAGCCCAAATATTTTTTCAGAGGTAGATGCAGATAAAAATTATTTTTAATTTGCAACCTGATGGAGGTCAGTATAGATGGACTAATAGAGAAAGTTCCACACACTGCTAGAAGGCCAAATATTTTTTCAGAGCTAGATGCAGACAAAAAAATATTTTCAGTTTGCAACCTGATGGAGGTCAGTATAGATGGACTAATAGAACAAGTCCCACACACAGCTAGAAGCCCAAATATTTTTTCAGAGGTAGATGGAGAAAAAAAATATATTCAGTTTGCAACCTGATGGAGGTCTGTATAGATGGATTAATAGAACAAGTCCCACACACAGCTAGAAGCCCAATATTTTTTCAGAGGTAGATGCAGAAAAAAAATATATTCAGTTTGCAACCTGATGGAGGTCAGTATAGATGGACTAATAGAGAAAGTCCCACACACTGCTAGAAGGCCAAATATTTTTTCAGAGCTAGATGCAGACAAAAAATTATTTTTAATTTGCAACCTGATGGAGGTCAGTATAGATGGACTAATAGAGAAAGTCCCACACACTGCTAGAAGGCCAAATATTTTTTCAGAGCTGGATGCAGATAAAAAATATTTTTAATTTGCAACCTGATGGAGGTCAGTATAGATGGACTAATAGAGAAAGTCCCACACACTGCTAGAAGGCCAAATATTTTTTCAGAGCTGGATGCAGATAAAAATTATTTTTAATTTGCAACCTGATGGAGGTCAGTATAGATGGACTAATAGAGAAAGTCCCACACACTGCTAGCAGGCCAAATATTTTTTCAGAGCTAGATGCAGACAAAAAATTATTTTCAGTTTGCAACCTGATGGAGGTCAGTATAGATGGACTAATAGAACAAGTCCCACACACAGCTAGAAGCCCAAATATTTTTTCAGAGGTAGATGCAGAAAAAAATTATATTCAGTTTGCAACCTGATGGAGGTCTGTATAGATGGATTAATAGAACAAGTCCCACACACAGCTAGAAGCCCAATATTTTTTCAGAGGTAGATGCAGAAAAAAAATATATTCAGTTTGCAACCTGATGGAGGTCAGTATAGATGGACTAATAGAGAAAGTCCCACACACTGCTAGAAGGCCAAATATTTTTTCAGAGCTAGATGCAGACAAAAAATTATTTTTAATTTGCAACCTGATGGAGGTCAGTATACATGGACTAATAGAGAAAGTCCCACACACTGCTAGAAGGCCAAATATTTTTTCAGAGCTGGATGCAGATAAAAATTATTTTTAATTTGCAACCTGATGGAGGTCAGTATAGATGGACTAATAGAGAAAGTCCCACACACTGCTAGAAGGCCAAATATTTTTTCAGAGCTAGATGCAGAAAAAAAATATATTCAGTTTGCAACCTCATGGAGGTCAGTATAGATGGACTAATAGAACAAGTCCCACACACAGCTAGAAGCCCAATTATTTTTTCAGAGGTAGATGCAGATAAAAATTATTTTTAATTTGCAACCTGATGGAGGTCAGTATAGATGGACTAAAAGAGAAAGTCCCACACACTGCTAGAAGGCCAAATATTTTTTCAGAGCTAGATGCAGACAAAAAATTATTTTCAGTTTGCAACCTGATGGAGGTCAGTATAGATGGACTAATAGAACAAGTCCCACACACTGCTAGAAGCCCAATTATTTTTTCAGAGGTAGATGCAGATAAAAATTATTTTTAATTTGCAACCTGATGGAGGTCAGTATAGATGGACTAATAGAGAAAGTCCCACACACTGCTAGAAGGCCAAATATTTTTTCAGAGCTAGATGCAGACAAAAAATTATTTTCAGTTTGCAACCTGATGGAGGTCAGTATAGATGGACTAATAGAACAAGTCCCACACACAGCTAGAAGCCCAAATATTTTTTCAGAGGTAGATGCAGAAAAAAATTATATTCAGTTTGCAAGCTGATGGAGGTCTGTATAGATGGATTAATAGAACAAGTCCCACACACAGCTAGAAGCCCAATATTTTTTCAGAGGTAGATGCAGAAAAAAAATATATTCAGTTTGCAACCTGATGGAGGTCAGTATAGATGGACTAATAGAACAAGTCCCACACACAGCTAGAAGCCCAAATATTTTTTCAGAGGTAGATGCAGATAAAAATTATTTTTAATTTGCAACCTGATGGAGGTCAGTATAGATGGACTAATAGAGAAAGTTCCACACACTGCTAGAAGGCCAAATATTTTTTCAGAGCTAGATGCAGACAAAAAAATATTTTCAGTTTGCAACCTGATGGAGGTCAGTATAGATGGACTAATAGAACAAGTCCCACACACAGCTAGAAGCCCAAATATTTTTTCAGAGGTAGATGGAGAAAAAAAATATATTCAGTTTGCAACCTGATGGAGGTCTGTATAGATGGATTAATAGAACAAGTCCCACACACAGCTAGAAGCCCAATATTTTTTCAGAGGTAGATGCAGAAAAAAAATATATTCAGTTTGCAACCTGATGGAGGTCAGTATAGATGGACTAATAGAGAAAGTCCCACACACTGCTAGAAGGCCAAATATTTTTTCAGAGCTAGATGCAGACAAAAAATTATTTTTAATTTGCAACCTGATGGAGGTCAGTATAGATGGACTAATAGAGAAAGTCCCACACACTGCTAGAAGGCCAAATATTTTTTCAGAGCTGGATGCAGATAAAAAATATTTTTAATTTGCAACCTGATGGAGGTCAGTATAGATGGACTAATAGAGAAAGTCCCACACACTGCTAGAAGGCCAAATATTTTTTCAGAGCTGGATGCAGATAAAAATTATTTTTAATTTGCAACCTGATGGAGGTCAGTATAGATGGACTAATAGAGAAAGTCCCACACACTGCTAGCAGGCCAAATATTTTTTCAGAGCTAGATGCAGACAAAAAATTATTTTCAGTTTGCAACCTGATGGAGGTCAGTATAGATGGACTAATAGAACAAGTCCCACACACAGCTAGAAGCCCAAATATTTTTTCAGAGGTAGATGCAGAAAAAAATTATATTCAGTTTGCAACCTGATGGAGGTCTGTATAGATGGATTAATAGAACAAGTCCCACACACAGCTAGAAGCCCAATATTTTTTCAGAGGTAGATGCAGAAAAAAAATATATTCAGTTTGCAACCTGATGGAGGTCAGTATAGATGGACTAATAGAGAAAGTCCCACACACTGCTAGAAGGCCAAATATTTTTTCAGAGCTAGATGCAGACAAAAAATTATTTTTAATTTGCAACCTGATGGAGGTCAGTATACATGGACTAATAGAGAAAGTCCCACACACTGCTAGAAGGCCAAATATTTTTTCAGAGCTGGATGCAGATAAAAATTATTTTTAATTTGCAACCTGATGGAGGTCAGTATAGATGGACTAATAGAGAAAGTCCCACACACTGCTAGAAGGCCAAATATTTTTTCAGAGCTAGATGCAGAAAAAAATTATATTCAGTTTGCAACCTGATGGAGGTCAGTATAGATGGACTAATAGAACAAGTCCCACACACAGCTAGAAGCCCAAATATTTTTTCAGAGGTAGATGCAGATAAAAATTATTTTTAATTTGCAACCTGATGGAGGTCAGTATAGATGGACTAATAGAGAAAGTCCCACACACTGCTAGAAGGCCAAATATTTTTTCAGAGGTAGATGCAGAAAAAAATTATATTCAGTTTGCAACCTGATGGAGGTCTGTATAGATGGATTAATAGAACAAGTCCCACACACAGCTAGAAGCCCAATATTTTTTCAGAGGTAGATGCAGAAAAAAATTATATTCAATTTGCAACCTGATGGAGGTCAGTATAGATGGACTAATAGAATGATGCTATGCCCAAAAGATTTCACTAGGTGCAGTAAAAAAATTGGTATTCTATACACAGGTGGTATATCTTGCAACACAGATAGGCTACTCCACTGACTAACACACTCTGCAATAGGCCAAAAAGGATTAGCTTTGCTAGATTCAGCCAAATGCTGTGAAAAAAACTTGCACAGCACTGGCACGGACCTGCCTGGCAAAAACTGATAGGAACTGATGTAACCTAGTCCTGAAAAGGACTGCAAATACAATTAGTCTTTACTCCCACAATCTATCTATTTAAGAGCACAGACCTGCCTGATAAAAGTCGTAGGAAATGCTGTAAACTAGTCCTTAAAAGGACTGCAATCACAACTATTCCCTACTTCCAAGCTATCTGTAGATTTGTGCGAAAATTGGCTTGAAATTAACAAGGTATAGCGCACACAGCAACAGCGGTGCCGTCTAACACGCAGCTGCAGCAGTGAGAAAATGGTGGCGACGGGGAAAATGGCTTGGTCTTATAGGGCAAGGACATGTGACATACACTGCCAATGACACATGCCCTTGCTTGTGTGAAAAAAGCACTTCGCTCCGTGTGTGCGCTGCTGATAGGCTGACAGACTGCACCTCCCCACTGTAAATGCGGGAAAGAGAAAAAAAAATGGAGATCTTCATTATTCCTGCAGAGATCCATCCCCTGCCCCTCCCCCCACCCCGCTGTACACTCAAACTGCGTATTAACATTAATTTTCATCATTACTGAGAAAAAATCCAGTTATGATTTTGGTGCACAAACAGTTATCGAACATAACCTCGAACAGCCGAATTTTTCTCAAATCGTTCGTGTTCGCCGAACGGCTCGAACACCGCCCAAAACAGCTCGAATTTGAGATTGGCGAACAGTTCGAGTAGAACAACGCTCATCTCTACCCAGGAGCCTTTTTGACAACAATGGAAGGTCTCTCCTTGAAGTTCTTGATGATGCGATAGATTGTTGACTGAGGTGCAGTCTTTGTAGCTGCGATACTCTTCCCTGTTAGGTCATGACTGATTGATCGCCAGCCCTGTCCTCACACCTGTGTTAATGGATCACCCACACCTGTGTTAATGGATCAATCACTAAAACAATGTTAGCTGCTCCTTTTAAGGCAGGACTGCAATGATGTTGAAATGTGTTTTGGGGGTTAAAGTTCATTTTCTGGGCAAATATTGACTTTGCAAGTACAGTAATTGCTGTTAAGCTGATCACTCTTTGACATTCAGGAGTATATGCAAATTGCCATTACAAAAAATGAAGCAGTAAACTTTGTAAAAATTACTATTTGTCTCATTCTCAATACTTTTGGCCATGACTGTACTGTACAGAGTGGGTCTAGGAGTAAAGATTCATTCAGCCACCAGGACCACACCGTCCAAACAGGACCAGAGGGGATTTTTAGAGAACAATACACTAGAGCGTGGTCAGACCAGAGGATGTTTCCTACGTCCATAGAAACTAACCAAGGTAGTGCCCCTTGTTGCAGGAGTATGTGTAACATGGGTACTTTAGATGCAGCGACACAGAAGCACAGAGCAGCCAATACAGGGTTAATAAACAGGGGAAGTTTATAATAACAGGGTCAATCTCCATGCAGGCAGTAACAGGGGAAAATATGGGGGAAAACAAGGGAAGTAGTAGGTAAAAGTCTTTAACTGACAGTTCACAATTTAACTAGATATAGCAGAGTTGAACCGGTTGTAAACGACAGTTTTTTACACTTACCTGACTCTTTTCTTCCACAAGGCAGTTGCCAGCTGATGCCGGTGTTGATTTCTTCAGGCTTCCCCGCCCAAACAAAGCTTCGTCTTCTGGCGGCAGCGGGCGGTCTCCGGTTTTACCCGCTGAGCCCCTAGTCCATAACACGGCACCTCACGTGCTTGGCTCCACAGACCCTGCGTCTCTTTTTCCTCTAGTCGGCTTGACTCCTCCGGTCCACTGCACTCGGCTCTTACTCCCAGTACTGGAGCCAGGAGCCTGGACCCTCTCACACTGCTCTCCTGACGATATGACATATATTAAAGAAACCAAAGGTGTGTTATACACAATGTATTTCTAATTATCTGAACAAAAGAAAATATAAAACGTTACTCATCTCGGTTAAGCTGCCTCCCCATAAAGACAGGAGGTCCATATTTCTCATTAGGTTAAGGGGTCCATATATCTCTATCTCGACGCGTTTCCCCGTGTGATAATTGTTTCGTCAGTAGAAGGAAAATGGAAAAAATGCCAGTCTGGTGTCCTTTGGTTTCTTTAATATATGTCATATCGTCAATGACATTTATGTTTAGGGTAAGGGTAACATTGCATTGTTTTGTGGTACTAATTATAGGGGTGGCTATACCCATGCGGTACTTATTGTAGCAGACTTTACATCCCTGAGGTTTATTCATTATAAAATGTCCTGGGGCTGATGTTATCCTGAGGAGACATGCATTATTGTGTATTTATGACTTTTATGTTTTCTATTGTATACACACAGTATTCCGATTCTGTCTTACTTATGGGGGAATTAAACAATGGGCCCTAAATGTGGGATAGCACCCTGAGTGTTACCAGGTCTGGGTTCGGTTCTTTAATTTAAGTATCGGGGTGATCAGCCCTTGTGTATATTGAACCGTAACAGACAGGCTTTATATATGGAACGTACCTCCTTTTGGGGTGTTTTGGCTACTGTGACCCATCTATATATTTCTCAGATAGGCTTGGGTCAAGTGTCCATCTAGAAGTGTTCTTTTGCTATAATATTTTGGTCATGTAGGACACTAGAGTTTGACCCCATTGTTAGCGTATAAAATTAGATTTGGATCACAGTCATATTTTCATGTAATTCAGTATTTGAGGTGAGGTTAGAATATTTCTATTAAAGATTATCTTTTAAAAGGGTTTTCTATGTTAAATACATTTTCTTTGTTCCCACAAGCCCCAGAACGGTTTTCTGTTGACACCTTCTTTGACAGTTTAGGACTAATATATGACGAATCCGGGAGGATCCAGGTCGCTGAGGTGAAGATCACGAACCTGGCACAAGGGGGTCGCACAGCTGAGGACTACTGTACTGAGTTCCGGCAGTGGTCCACTGCAGTTCTGTGGAACGATGCAGCTCTCAGGTGTCAGTTCCACAAAGGTCTTTCTGAAACCATTAAGGAAGCCCTGGTCCTTCATGATGCTCCTTGTTCCCTGGCGGAGGCCATGACCCAGGTCAGTCGAATGGACCGTAGAATCCATGAGAGACGTAATGAAAAGCAGGCTGCCCGTTATATTTCCCTGGGGCAGGTCCATTTACCGGAGGTGGAGCCATTGGAGATTAGAGTTGCCAGTCTTCGTAGTGTGGAGAAAAGATTTAGACAAGATCTTGGACTCTGTCTGTACTGTGGTCTCTCTGGACATTTTCTGAAGAATTGCCCAACTCGTCCTCAGGCTAGCAAACCGTCAGGAGAACGTCTGAGTCTGGGTGGCGGCCAAGGAGACCACCCAAACTCCAGGTTACCTTTCTCTTCCACTGCTAAAGTACTGATAAATACTGTGTTATCCTTCGAGAACCAGGTGTTATCAACATTGGTGTTCATTGGCTGTGGGTCTGCTGCTAACTTTATTGATTCGGGACTGGTTCTGAAGTTAGGATTAGAGACAGTTAGTTTAGAAAGATCCATGCAAATCGTCGCCCTTGACAAGACACCATTATCCCGGAATTTGGTCAAAAAGGTAACGGTGGATTTCACGCTTCAAGTAGGAGCTCTCCACTCTGAATCCATCTCATGTTTTGTGTTGGATAATTTGCCTGCTGGGTTGGTACTGGGGCTTCCATGGTTGCAGATTCACAATCCTGTTATTGATTGATGTCAGAGGGAGATTGTTAAATGGAGCTCCAATTGTTGCAAGAAATGTCTAAAAACTGTACAAATATGCTCTGCTAGTCTAAAGGGTCTGCCGGGGTACCTGAAGGACTTTGGAGAGGTGTTCTCGGAAAAAGAGGTGGAGATACTACCTCCCCATGATCCTTATGATTGTGCTATTGATCTTATTCCTAGTGCCAAATTGCCTAAAGCTCACCTTTACAATTTGTCTGGGCCTGAACGGGCCGCCATGAAAGAATATGG
The DNA here is from genome assembly GCF_046119375.1 of Phyllobates terribilis. Lineage (NCBI taxonomy): Eukaryota > Metazoa > Chordata > Amphibia > Anura > Dendrobatidae > Phyllobates > Phyllobates terribilis. The sequence continues at coordinate 1,986,840 of NW_027363097.1, read as the reverse complement.
TAACGAAAGTTATCCGTCCTTCATCCTCTCTGGTAGCTGCCGGATTTTTCTTCGTAAAAAAGAAAGAAGGGGGTCTTCATCCTTGCCTCGATTTCCGAGAACTAAACAAAATCACAGTTAAAAATACCCACTTCCACTCATCCCCGACCTATATAATCAGCTTCTGGGGGCCAGGGTGTTCTCTAAACTTGATCTTAGAGGGGCTTACAATTTGATACGCATCCGGGAGGGTGATGAGTGGAAAACAGCGTTTTTAATGTCTGAGGGTCTGTTTGAAAACCTTGTCATGTCGTTTGGGTTATCCAATGCACCTGCTGTGTTTCAAAATTTTATGAATGATATTTTCTCTGATTGCATTGGAAGATATGTTGTGATTTACCTGGATGATATTCTAATTTTCTCTCCAGACTTGGATTCTCACCAGGAGTATGCCGGGTTGTGTTACAAAGATTAAGGGAGAACTCCTTGTTTGCTAAATTAGAGAAATGTGTTTTTTTCTGTTCAGGAAGTTTCATTCTTGGGGTTCATCTTGTCAGCAGAAGGGTTTAATATGGACCCTAGAAAGGTACAGGCCATAATTGACTGGGTTCAGCCTCGTGATCTTAAGGTTTTGCAATGTTTTCTGGGATTCGCCAACTATTATAGGAAATTTATCAAGGGTTTTTCTCAGATTGATAAACCTCTTACTGATCTTACACGTAAGGGGGCAAATCTCAAGGTATGATCGCCGAGTGCTATCAGGGCTTTCGAAAAATTAAAAAAGTGTTTCATGTCTGCTCCCATTCTGATCCAACCTGATCTCCAAGAACCATTCATTGTAGAGGTGGATGCTTCAGAGTAGGGGTGGTTTTGTCGCAGGGGCCCAAAATTCTGACTAACTTGCGTTTTTATCTGAAATATTTTTGCCAGCGGAAAGAAATTATGATGTTGGGAATCGTGAATTACTTGCTGTAAAATTAGCCTTTGAGGAATGGAGGCATTTTTTGGAGGGGGCGGTTCATCCAGTTACTGTGGTCACTGATCACAAGAATCTAGCTTACATTTAATCAGCTGAAAGGTTAACTCCTAGACAGGCCAGATGGTCTTTGTTTTTCTCAAGGTTTAATTTTTCAATTACATTCAGGCCGGGATCTAAGAATGTAAAAGCTGACGCATAATCTCGTTTTCTCAATTCAGTTTCTCCTCCAGAACCTCCATCCTCCATTATTCCTCAGGGTATTGTGGTTTCTATGGTAACCTCATAATTGGGGAGGAGATCTGTAAAACCCAGTCGTTGGCTCCTCCTGCTACTCCTGGATCTAAATTATTTGTGCCTGTGTACCTAAGATTGCGTGTGTTACAGTAATTTCATGATTTCATCTTGAGTGGTCATCCTGAGGTTACTGCTACACGGAAAGCCATTGTTAATAAAAAAACCAAAAAAAAACCATGATTAACGCTAACACCACTGCATGAGGTTGCAGATGTGTGTCGCTGCTAAAGAAACCACTCCAAGGAACATAAGAGAATGGAGTTTTAAGGGTTCATTAAATAAATATCAACTTTATTAATTACATAGAGTTAATTAAAAAATACAAAAATGACAGCAGATGGCATGTGCAAGAAGACCAAGAAGAAATAGCAGCAAAGGCGCAGGTAAACTAGGCTATGCCGTTAAACTTGATGGGAGTTGTTGAAAATTGATAAACGGCTATGGGGAGAAAAAGTATATATATGTGAATCCAGAGAATGCTAAGAGGCTACACAGTCCGCATAACCTAGTGGTGAGACGAATGCTCAGGGCAAAAGAGCTCACAATTCCTCTGCAAAGAAAAAAATCTGGAACACTATATGGCCCAATGGCAAGTACCAAAGATCCCCAGTAAATGCTCAATAGTTTACCTTGAGATAGAAATTGCAACCTGTAAATAGTAAATAGGCAGGTGCCGCTTCCCGACGCGTGTTTCGCATGGAGCGTGTCCGGCTTTCTCAAGGGAAGGTGTTTTTAATGAATTCTATGTAATTAATAAAGTTGATATTTATTTAATGAACCCTTAAAACTCCATTCTCTTTGCGTTCTTACGGAAAGCCATTGCTAGACTTTTTTGGTAGTCGTCCATGCATAATGATATCAAAGATTTTGTATCTGCCTGTGAAGTCTGCGCACGGCGCTAAAGTCAGTCATAGCTGGCCGGCCGACGAATTGGCTCCTCTGCCAATTCCAGAAAGACCATGGACTCATTTGTCCATGGATTTAATCCCGGATTTGCCTCTGTCTTGTGGGAAAACTGCTATCTGGGTGGCAGTTGACCGTTTCAGCAAACAAGCCCATTTTGTTCCTTTGTCAGGATTACCTAATGCAGAAACACTCTCCACATGGTTTATTTCTCATATTGTAAGGTTACATGGAATCCCTCTTAACATTGTGTTGGATAGAGGAGTACAATTTATCTCTAAATTCTGGAGAGCTTTTTGTAGTAAACTCGGGACTAACTTGTCATTTTCATCTGCTTACCACCCTGACAACAATGGTCAGACTGAGAGGACAAATCAATCTTTAGAACAAATTTTAAGGTGCTTTGGGGCGTCTCAGCAGGACGACTTGGTCTTCGTTTTTACCTCTTGCTGAGTTTGCATTTAACAAGTGAGTGAATCAGTCTACTAGAAGCTCACTGTTTGTCTGTAATTATAGTTTTCATCCCCACTTTGGTGAATTTTCTAGGATTAGTTCTGAATGTCCTGGGGTGGAAGTTGCCGTACAAAGACTTGGGGATGTCTGAAAGGAGGTTCAAAAGAATATTGGGACTGCTCAGACTCGCCAAAAACAGAAGGTCGATAGAAGACGTTCAGCGGGTTCTGTTTTTAGGATCGGGGATAAGGTTTGGTTATCGTCCAGGAACATTAAACTTAAAGTGCCATCGGCAAAGTTGCGTCCAAAGTTTATTGGTCCATATGAGATCCTAGAGGTGGTCAATCCAGTGGCATTCAGATTAAAGCTCCCCCCCATCCCTTCACATCCCTAAAGTCTTCCATATAACCCCGTTAAAGGAGTTTGTCCCTTCGATATTGTCTCCCTGATCCCCGCCCCCTCCAGTTTCAGTCGACGGTGACTTGGAGTATAAGGTTCAGAGGGTTGTGGATTCTTGCAAGGTCCGTAATTCCATTCAATACCTCATCCACTGGAGGAGATACAGACAAGAGGAGAGATCCTGGGTCCCTGCTCAAGATGTGAAGGCTGATCGGTTAGTTAGGGCCTTCCATCTAAAGTTTCCTGGGAAGCCTGGGGGTCCGGTGACCCCCCTTAGAAGAAGGGGTACTGTCACGGTTCCACCCCTCAGTGTGTCTAAGATGCAGTTACTGACAGCTCAGCCGTCCAATCTGGTGCGGGGGCGTGCTGGAGCTGTTAGTGTGTTGCTTGACAGCTTGGCTGTCTAATCTGGGATTGGGAAGTGCTGGCGTACTTTGATTGACAGCTCGACCATCCAATCTGGTACAGGGGAATGCTGAAGCTGTCAGTGTGTAGATAGACAGCTCAGCTGTCCAATCTGGGATTCGGAGGCGCTGGCTGTTCCCAGGTGTTCATTATTCCAGGTGATTGCCAGGCTACTTAACTGAGCTGTCTCTCCCAGACCTCTGCCAGACTTACATTCAGATGGGCATTAGAATTCAAGATTAATTTGACATCTCTCCTTAACAGCAGGTGATTATGATCGCAACCATTTTGAGGGACTTTTACTTTTTCTATGAACAATGTCCACACTTGAAGTTCCCTTTTGGGATACTTCTTTCTAACCAATTTTTATCCACATCTTTCTCTATTCTGTTTGTTACCAATTGATCTCCCAAATTGGTGTACCTTTTATAAGAAAAAGGAGTTTTTTTTCATTGCCCTTTCCTGCAGATCCTTGTCTGTCTCCAACATGTGCCAGTTCCTTCTGATGGCCAACTGCACTACTCTATCCATGCAGGTATGTCTGAAAGTAAAGGTAAATCTATCCATTTACTTTTTATTTTTCCTGCTTTTCAGCAGACTTTTTTTGTGGGATTCTAGATACCTTTTTAAATGCCTCATCTAACAAATCAGCAGGATAACCTCGATCCAAAAAATTAGTTTTAAGCTAATTTGCTTGTTTTTTAAAACTTGCATCACAATTATTAATTTTACTCAACCTCATCAACTGACTGTATGGCAAACTCTTTTTTGTATGAAAAGGGTGAGCACTGGCGTAATGCAACTACGAACTTCAAGTGTGAACATTGTTCATATTGTCATTTACATCTAACTGGCATTTTCTTTCAATTGGGAGGAATAAGATGTGTTAATGATTTCATCATATGCAAGACAAATAGTGGTGTATGCCTTGTTTTGCTCATGCAGGTATTTTTATATTGGAAAAACTATCAGATCTTTGTGTGTCAGGTTCAGTGAGCACTATCGTTCTGTAACAACGGGAAAGGGGTCCCCACGTTTAATAAAACACATGAGAGATGAGCATAATAGTGATCCTAATATGCTGCGGTTTGCAGGGTTAGAAAAATGAAAAGTCCCTCAAAATGGTGGAGATCATAATCGCCTGCTGTTAAGGAGAGAAGCCAAATTAATCTTGAATTCTAATGCCCAGGGCTGCTGGGCTTAAATGATAAACTAGACATGTCCGTGTTTTTGTAATTGTATTTTATTACACCGTTTTAATGTTATGCACTCAGTATATTGTATGCACATTGATGACGGTAATTATGCAGGTGTGCAAGTGTGTGCACCACTGATTAGTGGCTACTTAATCCGAAGGTGTCGGGCTGCCTGCTATACTGGACCCGTGGAAGCGCTGCTCGTGCGCGAAACGGCCGTCGTCCTTCTTTCACCCCCGCACCCTTGAACCAGCCGCAACGTCTGTACGCTGGATCTGAAATAAAAGGATCTTTTATTGGCATCCATTGGTGAGTGCTGTCTTTTTCATACTTCCTTTCCATACATTGGAGTCCGCCATTGGAAGGATTCAGGATTTTTCTCTAAATTATTTCTCGGAAGCACCTTAATGGAGATTGTCCACTCGTGATGGGCCCCATCATTGCACAGGGATCGGGGAGGGGGGGTAGGAAAGAAGAAACATAAACATCAGAACAATAACATAAAAGCAGTAGTACAGCTACTGCCACGTTAACTAAGAGAACGAAATTAACATTTAGGAACTTAGAAAACACTAACATGTGCGACATAGGCTCCCACCCTATTGGGGGGGGGGGGATTGGGAACCATGGTAGAGGTGCAGCTCCGATGAAAAACATAGAATACAAATTACATCATAAAGTCAACATAAGGCATGGAGTTTACTTGTGCTGTGCTCAGAGTCCAAGAGGAGGGCAGGTTGGCATGCTGCTAATGGCAGGACACAGATTAAGTCTCTGTGGACAAAATGGCAATCAAACATAACATAACACTAGTGTCATGTATATCTCACAAGGATCTAGTCAGTCAGCGTCCCGAGGTCTTTGTGGCAGAGGTTGGCTTCTTCTTCGGTTACCATGAGGAATATCGCATGGAGGGAGGCCTTTTCGGGCTGCAGTAGTTGTCAGGGAGGTTGATGATCATGATCCCATAGGACCAAGGGACAGAGTCGGCCAGGCGGGAAGGGATGTATTAGGTAGGTCCAGGGCCTGCAAAAGTGATGGTAGGTCCTCCTGAGAGCGTAGAGTATGGGTTCTGGAACCTCTTTGCACGTTCAGGGAAAATGGGAAACCCCAGCGGAAAGGAATATCTTTAGATTTTAGCACATCCAGGATCGGTTTCAGGGCTGCTCGTTGCGCCAGAGTATGGCGAGAAAGGTCTTGTAGGATGCGGATCGGGGTATTGTTATATTTAATCAATTTTTTCTTCCTTGCCGCCTGGAGAATTTGATCTTTAATGGAGTAGAAATGTACTCTGTATATTATGTCCCTGGGTCACCGGTCATCAGGGTCCACAGGATGCAGCGCCCGATGAGCCCTGTCAAGTTCTATAGTTGGGACATAAATATTTTTAAAGCGGGTGAATATGTAATGCTCCAAAGTTGTTGTGTATGTGCCTTTAAGATGTACAGGTGCATCTCACTAAATTAAAATATAATCAAAAGGTTAATTTATTTAAGTTTTTCAATACAAAAAGTGAGTCATTACAAACAGAGTAATCTATTTCAAGTGTTTATTTCTGTTAATGTTGATGATTATGGATTACAGACAATGAAAACACAAAAGTCATTATCTCAGTAAATTAGAATACTTTATAACAACAGCTTGAAAAATATTTTTAAAATCTGAAATGTTTTCCATTTTGATGCTGATACAGGGCAACTCTCAGTCCAACTTGAGAAGCGTCACAATGAAGAAAAAATGGTAAGTTGAAATCAAGATATCCCAAGATGGGTGGTTTTACCAGGTAGTCTACTATTTCTTCCAATACCTCCAGGAGGAGGTATAGTGGAGCAGCAATCCTGGAGAAGTTCCGAACGTAAGTACGATAGTAGGAGAGGAATCCTAATATCTGCCTCAACTCCCCGACAGTGGAGGGCCACTTGACTCTTAAGGCCAGTACTGGAGCGATTTCTGCTTGGTCCATGGTATATCCTTCTCCGGACACAATTTTCCCTAGAAATCGGACTTGCCTTTTGAACAGTTCACACTTCTTTGGGGTCAACTTAACTCCGTGTTGTTGATACTGCTGTAAAACGGTCCTCATGTGTTCAACATGCTCCACATTTTTGCTGTGTACCACATTGTCATCCAAGTACGGCTGGCAGATATCGTCCCTCAATCCCCCATGTCTCCATGCTCCTCTGGAATTCTGCTGGAGCTGAACTGAGCCCAAACGGTATGTGGGTCCACTCGTATAACCCCCACGGTGTGATGAATGCTGTCAAGGGTCTACTGGACTCTTCAACAAACCCTTGATGGTAAGCTTTACCCTGATCGAGGACAGAGAACCAGGTGCTTGCTGATAGGCTATCCAGCATATCTTGAATCTTTGGTATCGGGTGCCAATTAGGTACTGACTTTTGGTTTAGTTCCCGGTAATCACAGCAGAGTCTTAACGTACCGTCCTTCTTCCTAACACAAACAACAGGAGAGGAATAAGACGACTTCGACTTTTGGACCCAACCTCTGTTGATTAGGTCTTGTAAATACTCTTTCACTTCACGGTGTAATGGTTTCGGCACAGACATGTAACTTCGGGTTAATGGGGTCATGTCATTCAAATTGATTTTCAATTGCAATGACGGGATACAGCCTATATCAGAGTCATCTTTGGAGAATGCATGACACTCTTCTCTCAGCATCTGTTTTGCTACCGCTCGATTTTCAACACACAAGTGTTCCAGGGGTATTGGGGGATCCCAGGACCCCGAGGTGGGTCGTGCAATTTCCTCCCATGGTCAACCCCTGTTCCGTGGTGGGGAGACTGAATTCAGAGTAGACCACTGGGCTGGTCTCACACTGGCTGGATATACCGGTTTAACGGTTTCGATGTGACCTAACACAGTCTTTGGATCAAGTCTAATTTTGTGTTTCATAGTATTCATCACCGGTACTGTCACTCGAGCAAACCCACCAGTAGGAATTGTAAACACAGTATCAACTTGAACTAGGCCTTCTGGAAGTTTTGAGGAGTTTTTTTGAATGAACAGTCTTTTTTTGACTTTTCTTCCCGGTTCTACCCGGACTCCACACCTCACCCCCACCATTTGGCTTGCAGGATGATAGTTGGGCACCAGCCTACCTTGACTTCTTTTAGGTCCATTGTATTCTGTGCTTTCCTTACTCTATGAATCATATTTTCCGCCATGGCGTTGGGTATGGCAAGCGTTGTGGCAATTGCATCCACCACCATCGTCCCTGACTTGTGTTTCGTGATGACCTCACTGATTACATTATAACCCTAGGATCCTCTGCCACGTTCTGATCACTGGTCATGAGAAAAGGTACCAAAAGCTCAATGGTGTTGCTGTTCTTCGTGGCCCTCAGTTGGAAAGTCACTTCCACCCAGCCTATGAAAGGGATTTCGTTCTGGTTGACAGCTTTGCTGTGAAGTTCCACTGGTCCTAAGAGTTCTTTTACCGACCGAAGGCAGGTATGTGGCAGGTAGAGCCTTCTCCATTTTTCATTTAAAAGGCTTGCTTGGGCTCCTGTGTCCCACAGTGCTTTTACCAGGAGGCCATTTGGCTGGCACTGTATAAAGCACCTTTCACCGATTAGGCTGATGAGGCTATCTTTACTGACCGAGGAATCCTCCTCCCAGGAGTACATCATTTGACCTCCGCACTGGGCATTAAGTAACTGATGCCCCTGTCTGTCTTGCAGCTGTTGTAAACGGGAACACACTTGGGGATAGTACTGACGCAGCTGTTTTTTCCTCATGTGCCATTCTGGGGTTTGATGAGATTTGGATTTGTTTCTGTGGCCTCCTCCATGTCGCAGTTACCAGTCGCCCCGCACTGGCAACCTCCTGTCTTTTAACCCAAACGACCGCGACCATTGGCACTCCTTGGCATAATTTCCTTCCTCATCACAACTCAGATAGTGGACACATACTGTCCCTGATTTGATGAATGGCAAGCTTCATAAGTCGGGTATCTTCTGTTTTGGAACCCACTCCTGGGTCTGAGGGATACAGGTTCTGGCCTGGAACGAATCAACTTTTTCACCTCAATCAACTCGGCTTACAGTTCTCCTATTACTTCCTCCCAGTCAGCGCTGGCGGTCCTCTCTTTTGTTGGTGATTTAAGGTTCCCTCTCGGAGGTGGCACTGGAGGGTCTCCATGATGATCTTCGGACTGGCCACCGAGGGTCTCCAACTTCAGCTGACTCATTTTGGTGATTTTAGGAGCAGAGCCTTTCTTTAACTTCTGTTCGCTCTCTGACTCCAAACTAGCTGCCTCATTCATTTTTTCAATTAGGACTTCGTCCAGAATGCCAGGATCTTCTAGATACTGTTTCAGCTGCAACTTGATGTATTTGCTGATTAACACAGTTCCCAATGATCTCAAGAACTTCTTCTGGACTAGTCCAGCATCAAACCTCTCCGCTTCTACATCTCTGGATGCAAACAACAGTCTATCCTTCAGTTCAATTGCTCTGAACAAGAAACTTTGGGGTGATTTTCCTGTGAGATGTTATTGAGTCGCTGGAAGGACTGGAAGGAATTGTGTCGCAGGGATCATCTCCCTCATCAAACCCCCCCTCCTCCATCTCCATGCAGGATAAAGAATGCTGTGCACTATTGTGTCCTTGTGAAGGAAATACCTGTGGTTGTGTAAGCATAGAAGTGTGCTGCGAAGAGATCTAATCTGTGCTGAATTATGCTACTGAAGAGACTGACTTTACTGTGCCTGCTTTAATAGACTGTACTGTGGTGAAGCCTGTTGCTTCAAAGAGTTAAATGGTACTGGCCGTACTTGATTAAACTCCATTGTTCAACTGTTTATGAAGACTCTTGTCAGATGTGTCTGGTCAGCAATTGAATCTATCGTTTGCCAGAAAGAATTTGCAGCCTATGGTCACCCTGAGTAACGGTTCCCCCAGGATTCCAACGAATTCATGAAACCCTTCTCGCTTTTTCTGAACCTAGCGGCGTGCTTGTAATATTGGTGGCCCGTACGGGGAGTACTGAGCGGAAATTAGCGTGTAGAGGGAGAAGAGGAAAAGTGTCTGGAAACACACAGCAGCACAGCACCTCAATACAACTCTGCTACACCAGTTAAAGGGGAACAGCCCTAAAGAAAACTCACTAGCAGCAATGGATGTGGAAATACAAATGGACAGAATTAGTGAGCTGCTTCTTCAGTTAACCTGTGAAGAATTGAGAACAGTAGCAGAACATATAAAGATGTCAGAAGAACAGCACACAAAGCACACAACTGCAGGCAACTGTTAGCTGCCATTAATGCAAAAATGGATGAGCTGGGGGAGAAAGACGCTGAAGACGTCATAGGGAGCTAACATACTTTCTAACCGGGTTGAAGTCGGAGGATGAAGGGGTGGCATCAATTACCAAAAGCGGGAATCTCCGTCCGCAGACAGAACTACAGGAATTGAAAGAACAATTCAAAGCTCTAACAACAACCCTGCAGGAATCGACCAAAACCTCTAAACGGGTGACAGACTCAGACTGAATCGTTAACCTGCTCAGGTTAGAGAAATCGGGAAGACAGTCCTCTCTAATACCGCAAATCACCATAAGGAAAGAATTCTAGATCCTAAGACAGATTGGAGAGTGTGAACAGAAAGAGAGACAGTCTTATATGAACTTGTTGCACCAGATCGATGCAGGCTTACAGAAAGGCTACCAGCCAGATCAGATCCTTGAGAGGGTGGTGAAAGCGATCAACCATGGACTGAACCTCTGTAGTATGCTAGAAATGAAGCGTCAATTGACCTTGCCACAGCTGAAAATGATTTTAAAGGGCACTATAAAGAAGACAGTACTTCAGAACAACCACACATTTTTCCTTCACAAGGACACAATAGTGCACAGCATTCTTTACCCTGCACGGAGATGGAGGAGGGGGGGTTTGATGAGAGAGATGATCCCTGTGCCACGATTCCTTCCAGTCCTTATCTTTCTGCCCGATAATACTCCACACTGTTAGCTCAGGGAGTCTATCTGACCTGCCCTCCTAATCTGAATTCTGTTCACCTGCCTTCTGTGAGATACAGATTATACACCACCTTTCTCTTTGTCTCCAGCCAGACTAATAAACAAGTTCCCCACAATCCCCCTGGGGCTCTGCTAAACACTCCCTGTCTCCTGTGACTGTGTTAACCCCTCTAGTTGCTGGATGCTTCTGAATCACAACACTTCCAGTCTCTTGTGAGTGTGTTAACACTTATAGTAGCTGGATGCTTTTGAAGCAACAGCACTACTTCTGCATGTCACATGTACTTGTGTATTTGTGGAACATGTAAAATTATCAACAGCCTCTCTGGCCTCCTTGTTTACTGGACTATTTGGAGTGCACCACATTACATTCCACTACCAGGAAGCAGAGGTTAATTAAATGCACCCTGGCATCACAAACTTTCTTTATTTTTTTTGTCACTACTATGGCAGAGTGGTAACTTCCGCACCCCATATGGCATAGTGCATGACACATGTATAAATGAAACCAGATTTTACAGAGTAATAAATTAATCATTTTATCAGCAATTCAAATAGGAATGAGAGCCTTTCTCTTAAGAGTTTACAAACTATGAGAAAATAGGTAAAAGTGCAGGCAGGGTAAGCACCTGCATAGGGCACTACCTCCTGTCTCCTCAAGGGGGGCACACTTTAGGGAAAAAAACTGACTTTGCTAAATTCCTGCGGCCCCCCGGCACCTTCCTCCGGCTTCAGACATTGAGCATACTGACATACGGGGTGCGGGCACTCAGGTGAGTAGTGTCAGTGAGTCATCGACATCGCTCAGCCCTCTCTCTGCCTGTACTCCGGCCATCGCTCCCTCCCTAAACTCAGACCCCAAAGACACAAACACAATTGATGTGAGCGCCACCCGGGATAGGAGCAGAGGAGCTGTAATCAGGGAACTCCATAAGAACACAGGCTTCTTCCGGCCTGTGCCCTGTTGGAGGCGGCGCACGCAGGGGACGTCGGATGGTGCAATGACGTCACTGCATCACTCTGTCCAGTGCCCACTGCCAGGCTGGGAACAGGCTGCCATTACTGCACTAGACTGTCCCCTCAATAACAGTAGTACTGATTAGGAAATTGCTGTGCACCATGTCTCCCTATTCTGACATCACCAGAGGTAGTCGGGACCAGAGGAGGGGAACGGGGTGACAAAGTGTCTGCACAGGAAGAGGAAGCAGCCAATCATAGTCTGCTGTAGTGATGGGCATTTCGGCTCTCTTTGGCTATCTGGCTCGCTTTGCTCCGCTCACCAAATAGAGCCGTTTCTTTTGGATTCCAAACGGATCACTATTTAATATGTGTTCACCTGCAGTCTGATGACGTCGAAACTCTGCCCACTTACAGCCAGCCATTAACAGACCATTTCCGGGAGCACGTGAGCAGGGTTTCATTTTCCTCAGCATCCGAACATGTTGATTTTACCCCCAGTGAGAGCGATTCAGAGACTGCAATCATCTCTCACTGGGGTGCAGGCTTCTGTCGTTCACAGCAGGGAGGTGGCTCTTTGTCTCCTTTTGTTCGCGAATTACCCCTCACTATTCTGCTGTGCTGGGATGGGGCAGGTGGAGAAGGCTCTGCTGCAGCATAGTATATATAATAGTATAATAGTATGTGTATATAGTGTATGTAATAGTGTGCAGTATCTAATATATAGTGTAATAGTGTACAGTATACAGTATGTGTTTTCTTGTAAGTAAATAAGTGCGTATGGATATTCTGCATATGATCCATCTGCATGTAATAGTGTAGCACCCTGAGGATTCGGCTGCTACAGGGGTATTGCACCTCAACCCAGAGGTGTGATATTCCACTCCCGGGTAAGGATGGAGTGTGGAACTGAGCTCAGTTAGCTGCATGCACTACACACATCCCATTTCCGGAGGACAGACCAATGGTACTCCCACTTAATAATGTGCAGGTACGACCGAGTCTGTCCTTGGCTGGAGTGGGAGGGGGGTGGAATATCCCAGTAGTGTAGGGGCAGATAGGGGGAGTAGTCTGGGTAGTGCTAGGAGCTCATTGGGTGCTGGTCACCTGAGCTCACACATAGAGGGAGTATATAAGGTGGGCACCATCTTAGATCAGGGTCTTTGCAGAGGAGTCTTTTGCAGAAGGCTGGTCAGTCTGTCAGTCTTTTGCAGAGCAGTGGAGGAAAGCAGAGGAGCAGAGCAGCCCCAAGGCCAAGAGTGAGAGAGGAGAAAGAAAGACCCAGAGGGGGAGAAAGAAGGAACTCCAAGAGCCCAAATTAGACCAGAGGGTGAAGAGTTGGCAACAGGGTACCGGATCCCAAGCTGGCAGAGGCTACAGCACACCTTAGCCAGGAACCGGAGGCCGTGGGCAGAATCTGCCACGGCCACCCACTATATCCACCCGGAAGGCAGACCACGCATAGGGTCAGGGAACCCAGAGACAAGGGTTCACCAATAAGAGGCCCGAGGGAGCCGGACTTAGGTGGATCCCTGGTGGGGAAGGCCAGAGACGAGGACAGGACAGAAAGGGAGCTCAGAACCACGCTCCAGAACTACTTGGGGGTTGGCCGAGTCCAGGACCTGGTGGACGCAGCACGGCTCGGGTGGTCACTTAAGGCCGGAGTGACCGGTACAAGAACAGCAGTAAGTAAACAAACCCTGAACTGCACAGCCCGACTCTGACTCTCATTACCATCCTCACTGCACCTCCACAACCACCATCCTCTGCACCTGACCCCCTGAGGCTATACCCCTCCCGTTGGGGGTTATACTACCTGGGCTGCACAAACACTATCAGCCTCAGCGGACCCTGCTGCAGCGGCGGCCGTAGTGACCGCAAATCAACGGGTGGCGTAGTCGACATAAAGAACTTTAGTAACATCAGTAAGGACTGCCACACACTGAGCTTGACACCCTGGGCACGGACCGGGTCACAGCCACTCGGAGACTACAACCCCCATCTGATCCGGATCCGGGTATTCCCCAACAACAATGGCCCAGGGGGCGCGTCAATAGCGTATGTGTAGTATATAGTGTATATAATATACATTATACAGTGTATGTTTTCCTGCTCATCAATAAGTGCATGCACCTATACTACATATGATTCTAGTGTATGTGTGATCAGGTCTGAATTCACAATTGACCCTACCTGGCAGATTCCTATTGGACCTCTGCTGTAATAGACCACCCCTGATAAATAATCCTCAGCCTATATTTGTCACGTAAGCACGGTGTGAAGTGTAAGCATCCCTTGAGTAACTGGGGGTCCTGTAAAGTGCTGTAATGTGTTGGGCTCCTATAAGGTTACGGGGTGTAGGCGCAGTGCTGGTATACGTGATGCTGTCAGTGCAAAGTGAATGTAGACCGGCCATAGCTGCAGATGAGCACTTATGCCCAGCATAAAATGTATATGTTTATGTTGATCAATTATCGCCCTCTCTGAGCCTTGTCTTTACTAACGTAACTCATCCATAATGTGTGAGCAGACGTCAAATACCTGTATATGTGAGAGAGCATTTTACAATAGCAGCAAAATAAATGAAGCTTCTAACATGTCATTCACCCTGTTTTCTCTTTCATTGCATTATTGAGCCATTTTTTTAAAAACCGCAGCGTGTCAATTCTTGCAGTGTTTTTGCTGCATTTTTTACCTTTTCAAATGAGTGCATAAGAAATGCACATAATGTGTGCAGCATTTTTCCTGTCAACACTAGCAGGAAAATAGACCTCGCAGACCTCGCAGTCGTGACAGCGGTTATTTCACTATACATAGGTTTAGTGATGAGTCTGGGTTTAGGGTCCGCCCTGAACTTTGGTACTTTAAAATGGCTGTAAAATGGTCGTAGTAGGGACTAGGGGGCTGAAAAAGGAAGCACAATGGGGGTAAGAGCAGGACATTTGCCCTGCAAACAAATATGGATAGGGATATTACCTAAAATTACATAGAATAAAAAAAATATAAAAGTGATACAAGTGGAGGAGAGGAGCAGTGTGTAGTTTACTGTATTGGTTAATAAATAAATTAAAAAAACGGCATTGGGTCCACCTTATTTTTAATAACCAGCCAAGGGAAAGCAGAAAGCTGTGAGCTGGTCTTATTATGCTGGGAAGGGGCCAATATCCATGGACTTTCCCAGCCTATTAATATTAGCCCCCAGCTATCTGCTTTGCCAGTTATTAAAAATGGGGAGACCCTTAAAAAAATTGTGGGGTCCCCAATATTTTTAATAACCAGCTAAGGCAAAGCTGATAGCTGGAGGCTGATATTAATAAGCTGGGAAGGTCCATGGATATTTTCCCTTTCCAGCCCTCAGTCGCCCCAAAAATGGTGCATCCATTAGATGCAGCTCCGACGTAATCCATTGTGGTTCCAACAATGTCCAGTAATTCTCTACTGCAACCTATGGAGCGTAGTTCTGAGGGGTGACTCCATGTCATCTTTTATTAGGGTCCCCCCATTTTTAATAACCAGCAAAGGCAAAGTATACAGCTGGGGTTGATATTAATAGGCTGGGAAGCTCCATGGCTATTAGGCCCTTCTCAGCATAAGACCAATTCATAGCTGTCTGCTTTCCCTTGGCTGGTTATTAAAAATAGATGTGCTGGATACATTCCTCTTTTTTCCTAAAGTACAAGTGTATGTCTGTCCTTGATTGTTTCATTAGAGAGTTTGTCTTTTCTGGGACATTTATGGCATATTGATGGGATATATAATCTATGTTCCACACAAAAAGGTCATTCAGACATTTTTGGAGTTCCTATAGAAATGAATGGAGAGAGATGCACATGCACTGTCACAGATCCTTCTCTGGAAGCCACCGCTGGGTCCTCATTCTTTCCAACATTAATTGGACATACACTATATGGAAGATCCTTTCAATTTGCCATAAATGTCTGAAATGGGATAAACTCTTAAGTATTCCAGATGTACTATTCTTCTTGTTGTGATGGTGTGAATAATATGTTTAAAGGAAATCAAATGAAACTAGTTATACAGTGATATAGAGGATTAGGAACAAAAAAAAGAGAAAAAATCCAGCTTCCAAAATTCCAAAAGGTATTAAATTAAAAAAGTAGCTTCACACAATTAAAAAGTTAAAACGCGTTCGCTTTGCTCTGCTATGTGAGATTACCTTGTATGCCATGGAGCTCTTTTTAATTGTGTGAAGCTACTTTTTTAATTTAAAGGGGTATTCCCATCTCCAAGATCCTATGCCAATATGTAGTAGGTGTAATAATAATAATATTAGCAAATATCTCCAATTAGAAATGTAGTATAGTATTTTTGATTCGCTATGTCTCTTTCCTGATGTGCAGGCATTGCAGGACCTTAGGTATCCATGGTAACGTCCACTGATATAGTGACAGTTAGTTAGCTAGCTGCTAGTGGTTGTAACCGTGGATACCTAAGGTCCTGTATTGCCTGCACATGAGGTAAGTGGCATAGCAAATCAAAAATACTATACTGCATTTCTAATTGGAGATATTTGCTAATATTCTTATTATTACACCTACTACATATTGGGATAGGATCTTGGAGATGGGAATACCCCTTTAATACATTTTGGAATTTTGGAAGCACCTCAAGCTGTTCAGGTGAGCTGATTTTCTCTGTTTATATATATAAAAATCATAGTTGTATAAGAGTGATGGACTGCTCTGCTGTGTTCCTACCTCTAAAGACAACAGTTGCGCTATGTGTACAGTGTCATGTGTTTTACCTATAATGTAAATTGTGATGTGCGTCTTTTATATTATGTGATGGTAATGTACAGTGTATAAGGGCAGCATGGTTTGCAGCGCTAGGGTCCTGGGTTCAAATCCCACCAAGGACAACATCTGCGAGGAGTTTGTATGTTCTCCCTGGTGTTTGCGTGGGTTTCCTCCAGGTTCTCCGGTTTCCTCCCACACTCCAAAGACATACTGATAGGGAATTTAGATTGTGAGCCCCAATGGGGACAGAGTCGATAATGCTTGCAAAGCGCTGTGGAATTAATGGCGCTATATAAGTGAGTAAAATAAATAAATAAATAAATAATGTAAAGTGTTAATGTTCAATGTGAGTAGTGCATAGTGCAGGGTAAGTACAGGATTAGACTTGGATAGTACAAGTACTGTTCATATACAGTAATTAACTGGCTTAGCTACGGTATAGGACATAAGATAAGGACAATAGGTTTAGTCTATAGGATAGGGAATAGTTAATTTATAGAACTAGCCCAGTGGGTGGGAACTAGTCTTACTAAAAAGGGGCACTTCCCTTCTGATCTGGGTAGGGAAGTACCAAGTTCAGGTGCAGTGGGCTTCTAGGGCCAACATGTACCAATTGCTTGAGGCAGTGGAGGCAGTACTGATATGCCTTGTGGGCGTTCCTGCAACGTCTGGAGCCTAGGGGAGTGCCCGGTCTTCTGTTCTGGCATCTCGAGGTTGGTGGACATGGAATCACTTCGAGGGCAGGTGGCCGGTCCCGGGTGCACTGCTGAAGTGTACAGGAAATTCCTGAGGTTGATGGAGTTAGCGGACTTGGGGATAGTCCAGGACGAATGAGTGGTAGGGCTGAAGTTGAGTTGTACTAAGGAAATAAGAAACATGAAATGCTGTGCCCTATCCCACATGTTATAACCTGGTGAACTTGTACTGACCAGTAAATGTTTGCTTGTTGCAATGAACTTGGTGTATCCTGAATTGTGTGCGGCGGCCTCTGAGGATGGAGACCTGGAGACAGTGGAGGCCTGCGGCCAAAAAGTGAGTGTGATGCACTGGGACACTGTTTTCCTGTAAAGTGCCATAGTGTAACCAGACAGCAGCTCAGTCATGACTACCACTTTTGGCCTCTTGGCTAATTTACACTTGTATGCTACATTTTAGTAGTACAGTGCCTAAAAAAATTACTATTAATAAAAATGCAAATGAGGGGTATTTGGTGCACTCTTGGTATGGCTTCCAAAGGAGCCACACGTATAGTGGGTTCTCCACTACTCTACTGCCCTGTATGCTACTAAAGCCTTCCATAAGCAACCTTTTACTCTTATTATCTGGTGGCAATCCGTGCATCTGAGGAATTTCTAGGCACAGACCGAAACGTTATGTTCTCATTGTGAATTGCAACTCTCGATTAAATCACCTTGAAATTATATTTTTGAGTCCAAAGTTGTTTCTACATATATTGCTACAGATTGGGCTCCTACTTGTGCACCTATACACAGGAGTGCTGTGTTCTTTTACGACATGAATAGGTGATTATCACCACCGCCACCAATGATCACAGCGTAATACCAACTATTTGAAACCTAATATACATATGCAGGCTTGGCCTGGCCCACAGGAGAACAGGAGAATCCTCCGGTGGGCCACCACCCTCTTATATGAGCAGTACTTGGCACAATATACTTTGCTCACTATGTATGTACAGACAAAGGCAGCATCTTATTCATGTAACAATCTACCCAGTTCATTGTTATATACATTTGTGATTGAGGATAATGTCACATTTACATGTAGCTGAAAAGTGGGGCCCTGGAGTTAGTTACTGGTGGACCCTTGGCACCCCAGCCCAACACTGCTTGTGTCTCTTGTATTCGGCGGCTCTGTATCCCGGTCTTCAGTCTTCTATCAGGTAGTTTGTTGTGTAGGACATACACTATTTTACTGCCCTTCCCCCATCACAGAGATTGGCCCCCATAACACTTGCAATGTAACTTGGGACAGGAGTTGACATTATGATACCACAATGGGTGGAGATACAGGAATATGTGGTCTGCCTTCTGTAAATGGCGCCCCCCATAATTCCTAGTTCAACTTGTGGAGCATTGAAGATAGTAATGATCACTCCCGTTATTGTAACTGTGTAAAAAAAATTGTCAAGACAAAAAAACTCACATGACACTTTTCTTTCCTTTCTTTTTATCATTTATTGGAATAGCAATAAGCAACATTGTAATAAAAATATTACCGGCCTTTTAAGAAATTAAACCATGATCACAATGACTCTCAGGTCAGGCCCCATTAGGGAGTACAGAACTAGCTGTGGTCATTGAGGACCGGCTGAGAGCCACTGGACCCAAAGATCCAGAGGAAGGCGAAGAAACCCCCCGGAGAGTCCTGCCTCAGGGGGGGAAAAAATTCCTTCCTGACCCCATGTGGCGATCGGATATTTCCCTGGATCACGTCTGTCCTGCTGCATATTGCTGTATATCTGCATGTATTATATGCTCAGCAGAGCTGATTTGGAAATGAAAAGATAAGTACACCCTGCTCAAGAGGAGCTTACAATCTAATATACAATATACACCCTGCTCCTACAGTAGGAGCTTACAATCTAATATACAATATACATACTGCTGAGAGCTTACAGACTAATATACACCCTGCTCCTAGGAGCTTACAATCTAATATACAATATACATACTGCTGAGAGCTTACAGACTAATATACACCCTGCTCCTAGAAGCTTACAGACTAATATACACCCTGCTCCTACAGTAGGAGCTTACAATCTAGTATACAATATACATACTGCTGAGAGCTTACAGACTAATATACACCCTGCTCCTAGAAGCTTACAGACTAATATACAATATACATACTGCTGAGAGCTTACAGACTAATATACACGACTGGTCCTAGAAGCTTACAGACTAATATACAATATACATACTGCTGAGAGCTTACAGACTAATATACAATATACATACTGCTGAGAGCTTACAGACTAATATACACCCTGCTCCTAGAAGCTTACAGACTAACATACACCCTGCTCCTACAGTAGGAGCTTACAATCTAATATACAATATACATACTGCTGAGAGCTTACAGACTAATATACACCCTGCTTCTAGGAGCTTACAATCTAATATACAATATACATACTGCTGAGAACTTACAGACTAATATACAATATACACCCTGCTCCTACAGTAGGAGCTTACAATCTAATATACAATATACATACTGCTGAGAACTTACAGACTAATATACACCCTGCTCCTAGAAGCTTACAGACTAATATACACCCTGCTCCTACAGTAGGAGTTTACAATCTAATATACAATATACATACTGCTGAGAGCTTACAGACTAATATACACCCTGCTCCTAGGAGCTTACAATCTAATATACAATATACATACTGCTGAGAACTTACAGACTAATATACAATATACACCCTGCTCCTACAGTAGGAGCTTACAATCTAATATACAATATACATACTGCTGAGAGCTTACAGACTAATATACACCCTGCTCCTAGAAGCTTACAGACTAATATACACCCTGCTCCTACAGTAGGAGTTTACAATCTAATATACAATATACATACTGCTGAGAGCTTACAGACTAATATACACCCTGCTCCTAGGAGCTTACAATCTAATATACAATATACATACTGCTGAGAACTTACAGACTAATATACAATATACACCCTGCTCCTACAGTAGGAGCTTACAATCTAATATACAATATACATACTGCTGAGAGCTTACAGACTAATATACACGACTGCTCCTAGAAGCTTACAGACTAATATACAATATACATACTGCTGAGAACTTACAGACTAATATACAATATACACCCTGCTCCTACAGTAGGAGCTTACAATCTAATATACAATATACATACTGCTGAGAACTTACAGACTAATATACAATATACGGGAATTGGATGTTTCGCCCCCGAACATTTCATCCCCAGCATTTGGCCCCCAGGATGTTTTGCCCCCGCACATCTCACCCCCGCACATCTCGCCCCCAGTTCGAAACGTTCGGGGGCGAAACATGCGGGGGCGAAATGTGCGGGGACAAATCTTACTGGAGGTGAAATGATAGGGGCGATATGTACCTAGGGGCGAACTGCTGGGGGCAAATTGCTTGGGGCGAACTGCTGGGGGCGAAACTTCCTATAACCAATCTACACCCTGCTCCTAGTTTACAATCTAACATACAATATACTTGTAGAATGTAAGTTTGCGAGCAGGGTCCTCACTCCTAATGTAACACTGTAAACTGTCTTACCTTGTATTGAATTTATTGTCTGTACATGTCCCCACTTAATTGTAAAGTGCGGCGGAATATGTTGTCACTATATAAGTAAAATGATTATTATTATTATACATGTGTGGCGCCCTGCTGCGCATTGGTGCCACAGAACCCACAAGGGTGCATGGATGGACTTCTCCACAAGAGGCCCTCACACATTCACACACCTCCACCCTACCACCTCAGACCAGCAGAGGGAGCCCGTTAGGGATATATATAGGGAGGGTGGAGCCAGGCAGCTCAGATTAGTTCTTGGCGGCACATCATCCTGTGTAAATAGGACATGTGGTGCCGAGAATATTGCACACTGAATGATTTCTTACAGATCGTTCACTGAACATCTGGAGCCGAGTTTACCAGTGGGAATAAACCGCACATCGGGTAATGTAACACACCACAAGGCTTCTAAACATCTATGCAAGGCCGGAGTTAAAAGCACAAGCTTGACGCTTTCTTCCAAATTTGGGAGAACCCTAGGCTCTCTTAAAATTTTGGCGCCGGTGAGCGGAGTCCCCTTTCCCATTGATTTCCCTGCGGTGGGCTTCAAGAAAATGGACACCGAAGGTGGAGCATCCGCAGACTGAGTTCTCAGGAGACGTCTTTTGAGATCTCAATCTGCGCATGCACCGCCTCCAGCGGCCATTTTCTTGAAGCCCATCACAGGGAAATCAATGGGAAAGGGGACTCCGCTCTCTAGCGCCGACATCTTAAGACAGCCCAGGGCCCACAGCATCATCCCATTCCTGCCGCCGGCTTCCTGAAGCAGTGACCGTGCCTTCTGTGACCCCGTTCCACCACCGCCACCCCACCGGTAAGCTACCATTAAAATGGACTATAAGACGCACCACCATTTTATTTAAAAAAAAAAATTTCCCTATTCCCCACCCCAAAATTTGAGGTGCGTCTTATGGTCCAGTGTATCTTATATTCCACAAAATATGGTATATATATACTGTATATATATATAATATAATAGAGTTACAGACTGTGATCAGACTTTGATCGGAGACAAGTCCGATATTGATCCCAGTGTCGGATCAAAATCGGCAATGCAAGTCTATGGATCTGAGAAAAAATTGGACCACACTTGGATGACTTCTGAGTGAGGTCTGATTTTTACAGACTGACAGAATGGAGAACGTGGAGAACCTTTTTATTCCCTCTCCACATCCGAGAAAAACTGATGCCACTCTGATCAAACTCTGATCAGAGTCTGATCAGAGTCTGTAACTCTATTATGCCAATTGCTTCAATTCTGCTCATGATATCTGGTTCCAGTTCTGGTCCTCCTGCTGCCATCAAGCTACTGCGTTCTCAGTTGTTTCTGCTCGGCCATCCTGCTGCGCCACCGTCATCTGTCCGTGCTTCATTACAGCTGCCCATCTGAACTAGATGAGACATAACACCTATCATTACAAAAAAGAGGATTAAATGATAGGTCCTATTTAAGGAATCATCCTGATACACAAGAGAGAACTTGTCACTCACAGATGTTTGCTGAGATTTTTTAGGGGTAAATGGCGCAGGTCTAAACTTCACCACAAACACCCCACAGCTACATAATGTGTGAATGGGGCCTTAGTGTTAAAGAGGTTGTCCACTACTATATAAAATGCCCCCAATGTATTTAACCCTGTAATAGTACGCACCAGGCTGTTACTCCTGTTCAGCGCGTGCTCCGACGCTGAGCCCACACTGAACCGGGCAGATGTCAGCTGATTATCACAGCTGACATGTGCCCGCAACAGCCACGCGGGTGGAATCATGATCCACCCGCAGCTGTTAACATGTTAAATGCCGCTGTCAATCTCTGACAGCGGAATCTAACAGCGCCGCGCCGGAAGCGCGTCACTTACCCTGCCCATTGGTGACCCCTTCACGTGATCACGGGTCACCAATGGGTGGTCATGACAACCCTGGGTTTGCAGCAGACCCCAGTGGTTGTCATGTACTGATCGCTATGAGCGCCACCTAGTGGTCGGCGCTCATAGCACAGGACCATTTCTGCTACACAGAGGTGATATGCTCATCACCTCTGTGTAGCAGAGACGATCAGACAAGTGCTGCTTCTAGTCTCCTATGGAGACTATAGAAGCAAGCAAAAAGTGTAAAAAAATGTTTTTCAAAATATAAAAAAAATAAAAAAAATATAAAAGTTTAAATCACCCCCCTTTTGCCCCATTCAAAATAAAATAATTAAAAAAAAAACACATACACATATTTGGTATCGCCGCGTTCAGAATCACCTGATCTATCAATATAAAAAAAGAATTAATCCGATTGGTAAACGGCGTAACGAGAAAAAAATTCTAAACGCCAGAATTAGGTTTTTTGGTCGCCGCAACATTGCAATAAAATGCAATAACGGGCGATCAAAACATCAGATCTACACCAAAATGGTATGAATAAAAACTTCAGCTTGGCACGTAATAAATAAGCTCTCTCCCGGCCCCAGATCCCGAAAAATGGAGACGCTACGGGTCTTGGAAAATGGCACCATTTTTTTTTTTTTAGCAAACTTTGGATTTTATTTTCACCACTTAAGTAAAAAAGAACCTATACATGTTTGGTGTCTATGAACTCATGATGACCTGGAGAATAAGAATGGCAGGTCAGTTTTAGCATTCAGTGAACGTGGTAAAAAAACTTAAAAAAAAACATCTGTGGTATTGCACTTTTTTTTTGCAATTTCACCGCACTTGGAATTTTTTCCCGTACACGATATGGTAAAACCAGTAATGTCGTTCAAAAGTACAACTCGTCCTGCAAAAAAATAAGCCCTCACACGGCCATATTGACCAAAAAATAAAAACGCTATGGCTCTGGGAACAAGGGGAGCAAAAAACGAAAATGCAAAAACGGAAAATCCCAGGGTCCTTAAGGTGTTAAACTGTGGAGAGAAGTGTTTTTGTGAACACCGTGCTTGTTCTTTATTGCCTGTGAGTGGCGCTATTGCTGACCGCTCACAGGCATCACGTGACCCTGGGGCTGCAGCCGGCTCTGACATCCGCTGATGTCACATCAATTTCCGGCTGCAGCCGAGGGTCACCCAGTGACGCGGCCCCCGCTGATTGATGGGCTGTGGGTGGGGTTTACCGCACGTCACAGCCCAGCATCCACCGCACGTTTTCCCAATGAAAGCAGGAGAGGGAAAGTGCACTGTGGATGCTGAGCTGTGACGTGTGGGGTAACCCCACCCACAGCCCATCAATCAGGGGGAGAGCGTTACTGGGTCACTCTCGACTTGACGTGACATATCAGAGGAGGCTGCAGCCAGGGGTCACATGATGCCTTTGAGCGGTCAGCAATAGCGCCACTCACAGGCAATAAAGAACAAGCAAGGTATTTACAAAAACACTTCTCTCCACAGTTTAAACACACTGGAGGCATTTTATATAGTAGTGGACAACCTCTTTAAGTGAACAGCTAGCTACCTGGACACAAGATGGTTCAGAATTAGAACTTTATACTTTCTGTACCATGTGATATCTATGATATTTCCACCCGTTTATTCTAATCTGTATCACATACTGCTCTATGAACTAAAGGAAAACACAGGCCGCCATA
This sequence comes from Phyllobates terribilis, assembly GCF_046119375.1. Lineage (NCBI taxonomy): Eukaryota > Metazoa > Chordata > Amphibia > Anura > Dendrobatidae > Phyllobates > Phyllobates terribilis. The sequence continues at coordinate 1,962,623 of NW_027363097.1, read as the reverse complement.
CTGCAATTCCTGATCACAATGAACCATCGGTTCCCGGTCTCCTCTGATCCAACAGGAACAAGAGAGCTGACAATGGAGAACTGGAGCAATCTGCAATTACATTTATGTTCTGAAAACGCTATATTTTTACAACATTAATGGCAAAGCTAGCCAAAAAGGGAACCAAATGGAGTTGTCTCAGCTGGCCCACCCCTTTCTATATGCTTTTATTAGAGCACAAGGGTGTTATAGAAAGCAAAACCAGCTGATTGCTGAGGGTCTTCAAGACCAGTGACAGATGATCAGTTGATCGCCAGCAAGTCCTCATTTAGGGAAAGGGTTGTCCAGATTGGTAACCCCTGTTAGGCCGGGCTCACAATGGCTTACTAAAGTATCCAATTGGGCAGATTGTCCTTGGAATCTGGTCAATAACACTTTTTTTTTAAATCATAGAATCATTAAACAATCACAGCACAGGACACATGATCCAGCGCTTTCTGCTGAGATTTTCAGGTTAATGATGCAGTTCTGAATCCCACCAATAACCCCCCCATCTATACAATGTGTGAGTGAGGTCATAAGTGAAGACTTCCCTACCTGGACTTGTTCCCATAAAGCTGTCTGGCTCTAGTGAAACAAGATGGCTCAGGTGTTGCACTTTGTACATTCTATACCAATTGTGATGTCATATGATGTCTATGGTGCTTATGTGCTTTGTGATGTCACCAAAACTGCCTGTTTAACCCCTTCTCTCCCAATAACATAGTTTGATTTTGTGAACAGGTTATTTGGATGCAACTGTGAATAGAGGGGAATAGGACAGGAATAGTCAGCTCACCACGTTATTGCAACACCTTGTTTCACTTTAGTTGATCGCCCAGAGTCATCCTAGTCTGGGACATGGGAAACAAACAGAGCAATAAGAAATGGATCATCCAAGAAAAATAATTGTAAAAATAGAAAAATAAGCTTTATTAATCCAAGTCAGAGTTGTTTAAAACATGTTGGACACCACCAGAAATCCAAAAAGAAGCAAACTGACGCGTTTCAGGAATAAGCCCTAATCATGGTACGTGTATAGGGTTCAAGAGGCTCCCTTATATATGTTCACACAGAGAAAAAAGGGTAGATTTGGGTAAATCAATCCAATGCACATGAAGATTAACCCTATGTTATAAGGAGCTCTGCAAACCCATAGACGACTATATTAGATGCAAACATGAATATAAAAGGATAAAAAACAAATAATGACAAACAATATACAAATACAATACAAGATGATAGCATCAGAAGAAATGAATTCTATTGTAAAATGAAATCTTGTTGTGTATTTAAACCATGGGGTACTCTAGTATGTAGTTTAAATGTCCAAAAACGTTCCCAGTTAAGAATCTTCCTTTGTAAATCACCTCCCCTATGGGTCTAAACACCTTCTCTATACCTGAAATTTTTAATGAACTGAGATCTCTTTTGTGGACAGAAGAAAAAGGTTTTGAAACAGCTGAAATATTACAAGCTGCCGGATTAACAGCATCTGATAGATGTCTTCTTATTCTTTCCTTAAGGAGTCCCGTTGTACAGCCCACATACTGGACGGCACACTCCGTACACTCCACCAGGTAGATGACACCTGTTGTATTACAATTAATGACATTTTGTATATTAAATTCCTGTTTGGTAACCTTCGACTGAAATTTCATTTACTTATTGTCAGCATAAAGACAAGTTTTACAAGGATTGTGTCCACATTTGTAGAACCCTTTTAGGGAAAGCCAAGTAGATGATGTATTTTGTTGATCTGTTTGGAAATAACTCGGTGAAAGGATGTTAGCAAGTGTCGGAGTCCTTTTCGCTATATATCTGATATCCAATTTGCTGTCATCGTTCAGGATGGGTAAGTATTTCCTAATTATATTCATGATGTCAGAAAACTGTGGGCTATATTGTGTAGTAAAAGAAATAGTACTGTTATTTTGGACTATTTTCTTACGTTCTTGTAAAAGATCTTTCCTGTCCATTTTGCCCACACTATTCACTGCTCTGATTACATTGCGGTCTGTGTAACCCCTATTCCTCAATCTTTTAACAACTTTATCTGATTCTCTAACAAAATGTTCATTTGCTGAACAGTTCCTTTTAGTTCTGATAAGTTCTCCAACAGGGATTTTCTTAATTACATGGGGAGGGTGACATGAGCTAACTTCTAAAATTACTATCTGAGGGTTTTCTATACGGATAAATGTCAATTCTCTGAGTGTGAACGTTACCTGATAAGGTAATATCTAAATAATGAATATCAGTTAAAGACAATGTATATGTAAAAGACAGATTGAATTCATTATTACTTATGAACGAAACAAATTCCTTTGCCTCTCCAATAGAACCTTTCCAAATGACGATCAAATCATCTACATAGCGGCCGTAAAATCCAATCAGATGACCATATGTATTGACATTAGAAAAATGCACTCCTCTTCCCAAAGAAGGGGAAATGTGCCCCCAATACTAACTCCCCTTGTTTGAAGAAAAAAATCTACTATTAAAGGAGAAATAATTATGGGAGAGTAAAAGAGATACTGACATCAATATAAACTCCTGAATTTCATTCTGATATGTGCTATATTTGTTAAGAAAAAATCTCAAACTGGAAATAGCTGTGTTCTGGGGGATAGACGGATACAAATGAACCACATCACAACTAAGCTATTAGGAATCAGAATGCCAGGGGAATTTATATAGAGAAGTAATGAGCATTTTTGTGTCTCTAATAAAACCTGGTATAGTTTTAACAAGTGGTTGGAGATAGAAATCCACCCATTCCCCTAATCTTTCTCCTAAACTCCCAATACCCGCAATGATTGGTCTAAACGGGGGAGGAAAAATCAATTTGTGGATTTTGGGCAGAGCATGATAAATAGGCACTACAGGGTAATTATTAAATAGATGTTCAATGTGTCAATAGCTCCCATAGAGACACTTTCCATTAATATTTTGGATAATTCTCACTGTTGGGTCAGTATGTAGGTAGGCATAAGAATTTTCATACTTTAGAATTGACATATTTTCTCACTAATACAACGAAGCATTAAGGATAACTATCACCCCCTCCTTATCTGCAGGTCTGATCAAGAGATCGTCAGGTTTATTCAGTTCCATTAATGCTATTCTCTCTGATGACGTAAGATTATCATTCAAAATGTGACTATTTTGATCCAACAGAAGAGGGTCCTTTTCAATAAGTTCCTGAAATTGATACAAAGTACAAGGTCTTGATTGGATCGGGTAAAAATAAGCATTGCGTAGGGTAAGAAGATCATTCAGGGAATCAGTCGCAACGTGTGACTCAGACTCTAAGTCTCTTAATGTCATCAGATGTTGTAATTCTAGAAAGGAAAAAATGTTATTTACTGAAGACATATCCCCATAGGAGTGATGGGAGCACACAGAATGGGAATTCTCCTCCTGGGTTTGCTGGAGAAAATGACATTTAACGGTAAGATTCCTTGAAAATGTTTTGATATCTGACAAGATTTTAAAAATGTAAAATTTCAATGTAGGAGAAAATCCCAAACCCTTGGCTAGCAAAGACATTTGTGCAGTAGAAAGGATGTAACTTGGCCGACTCCAGATCAGTCACCCTAATAATGATTTCTGCTGCGTTGTGGATACCTTCTTTCCATGCCCCCCCCCCCCTTCCCCAGCTCGTCTATGTCGTTTTTTGGAGCAGAAAAATAGTTTCTAGTTTTCCTACGTTTGTTGGATTGAGCTTTGGTGTATGTAATGGAATCCTCAGACAAATCTTCCATAGAATAGTAATAAGATGTAGAAGAGGCCGTGGAAGTATTAAGATTAGTGAAGCTGACTTTCCGTCCCTCTCTATTATTATATTGTCCATATTGTCCAGTATTTTAAGTTTTACAATATAATTAATTGCTTCTGATGGTATCTTGTATTGTATTTGTATACCGTTTGTCATTATTTGGTTTTTAACCGTCTATATTTGTATTTGCATATAATATAGTCGTCTATGGGTTTGCAGAGCTCCTTATAACATAGGGTAACAACGCCTCTAATAGAAAAAGAGACAAGGAACAATCATTCATACTAAAAACATGATGCTCTCGTACTTGTGTTTCTACTTTGGTTCAATGAATCTCTTCTATGTGAGAACCTATAAAAACGCACGGAACGAGACGTCGGGTCCTTGCGCTGCTGCAATGTGACACACATCCTGAGGAGTCTCCAAAAAGTGCCCAAACCTATAAGGGTATGTGCACACGATCAGTAAGCTCTGTAGATTGGATGTAGCGCACTTGCCCTGCGTGCAAACTGCAGCGTTCTACATTACAAGCAAAGTGGATGGGATTTCAAGAAATCTCATGCCCACTATGCATCCCCGTGCACCTGCGGATCACCTGCGGACACGGACATGCAGCGCGTCTTTCCAGACCACAGCATGTCAATTTCTCTTGTGGAGTCGCTAGTCTCAGCAACAGAAATGAGATCAGTGCAATGTATTGATTGCGGTGAATCCGCATGGTTCAATGAACACATGTGGATTCACCTGTGTGCAGCGCTTTTGACATCGCCAGATCACCAGACCTTCTGTAGCCAAAAAAAGCAAAGACTGAAATCAGAGGCTCTTTCTTAGGCCGGGGTCTACGAGCGTAGATTATCTCATGCGAGAGAATCGGGCCGATAATGTAAATGACACTCGAATCAAACTGTGATCAGAGTTTTATCAGAGAGTCGGCTTATCAGATCATCTCGCTTGAGAGAATCGCAGGACAGGTGAGGAGAAGACGGAGAACAAAATTTCTTCTCCATTGTCCGCGGAAATCTGAGTGCAATCCAATTTGCTCAGCCACTCGCAGCAGGGAACACTAATCAGCACTGCCCCATAGTATAACATTGGTCTGAGTGCTCTCTGACAAAACATTGAAGAGTACTTGTCTGATGTATACACTGGTGTGAACGAGCCCTTATCTGACCTCTTCTACGATAATTCCAACCTTTAAAACAAGGAGACCTACTTACACTCACCTAAACAGTGGTGGGGTAAGTGTCCCGTGTATGAGACTTGTCAGTGTGAAACAATGAGCAGATATTCCACAGTTTACAAGAAATTCCGATATGAGACTGCCTATGATTTATTCATTACTGCCCAGATCATAAATCCTGCCCCTCTGTTTAGAAGGACAAAGCATCTGTCCCCTGCGGAAGCTTCCAATTCACTATCATGTGGGATTGTTGGTTTGTGCATTCACAGCTTTGTCCTATAGAAGGGGATGAGAACTCCGCAGCGTTATCGCCTTCAGTTTCTACATACAGCGGAGGGGAGCGCTTCTTCTAATAAGACTTTAGCAGCAGGATTCTATAGTGTAGCAGCATCAGCTCATGGAATGACTTTTTTTGTTGTCCTGACCAGACACAACTGGTATACAGTGCAGAATTGCCTTGCGAGGGCTGGAGCGTACATAGAAATCATGGGGCCCCATAGCAGGAGTTCTAATTGCCCCCCACCCCACCACAACCCTTCCTCCCAAAAAAGAAAAAAAAATATTTGTAGGGGTCACAGAAGAGCAAATCTCACAACTTTCCAGCCTTTACATTGTAATTTTCTTATGCTGTAGTCCTAGATTCCTCTTTCATTGCCCCCATAAAGTATGATGCCAACAAAAGTGCCCCCCCAAACACTGTATGATACTCCCATGGTGCATTCCTCCACATGCACAGTATAATGACCCTACTGTACCCCACCTCAACTCCCAGGGCAAAGTATGCTGACCCCAACACAGTATGATCCTCTAACTGTGACCCCCACACAGCCCTTCATGCAGTATAATGGGCGCTTACATACAGTATAATGAGCCCACACTGTATAATGGTCTACACTAGCCCTCCAAACAGTATGATGGCTCCCACACAGCCCTCCACACAGTATGATGGACCCCACACAAACATTCACACTGTATAATAGCTTGTGACGCGCCCCCTGGGCCGTGGGGTACTTGGTGCCGGGCCAGTCGTTGCTAGGGGAGATGTCACAGTGGCGGTGACCCGGTCCATGACCTAGGGCGGTCAATCAAAAGGGGAATATTATTTACAGGGGATTTATAGTTCTTGTATAGAGTTCGTGACGCCACCTGTGGTATGCGGCTAAAGGGAGTCGCTGCCGAGGAGCAGGTCCTCTGGAGCTGGTGTGAATGCAGCAGAGTTGGTTTAGCTCTCCACAGGTAGAGCTTAGCCCCAGGGCAGTGTAGATGTTGCTGTTATGGTGTAGTGCAGAGGATGGCGCAGATAACGATCACAGAGACAGTAAGGTGCAGTCCTCAGGGTTTACTCACGGTTTCTTAGACTTCCAGTTACCAGTACTAGAGTAACTTCCCATGACGTCCTGTGCTTACTCAGGGAGGGGTTCAGCAAACTCCCAGGTCTCTCCGGAGTACGTAACGGGACCCCCTTCTGTGTATTCCCTCTGGTCGTCTCCCTGCACCTCACACCTAGTGTCCCAATCCAGTGACCGCGGACCTTGCCGGGCGATGTCTGCTCTGTCCCCTGGGTCCTCTATGGCCACCTTCTTGGTAAAACAGATGTGGCTTGTGGCTGCAGTACCTGAAATACCTAGTTGAGGCTTAAAGAACTCTGCTAGTTTAGGGACCGGTCCCCTCTGTGCGACCTGACCCCTCCACCTCCTGGTAGATTCGGGCGTACAGGTGGCCTCCAGCACTACCCGTACCCCTGGGGTCCCTTCCACTTTCCTGGAGCCTTTTCTGCTCCTCTCTCTCGCTCTCCAGTCTTGGGCCTCTCTGGCTAGGCCTTCCTCCTGAGCAGAGCTCCTACAGAGCTCCTGCTCCCTCTACTTCTCCTCTCAGACTGATCTTCCTCTGACTGACTCTAGAATGTTTCACCCTCTCTTTTATATCACTTCTTAACAAGTGCTCCCCTGATTTACTTCCTCCACCCACACCCACTACATGGTTCCCCCTACTTTGGTTCCCCCCACTCCAGCCAGGAACAGGGCTCAGCAGGGAAGCGACGCATCTTGCCCCTCCTGCTGCTCTGGAGTAGTGTAGTGTTGGATGCAGGTGTTAGGGTCTCGGGCAGCACTCCTTCCTTACCTGAGAGTGAGATACCACACCTCTGGGTGAGATGCAGTACCTTTGAGGCGACTGAACCCGCAGGGGCGCCACACTTGCATACAGTATAATGGCCCCCCACATAGCCCTCAAAATATTATAATGGCTCCACATAGCCTTCCATATAGTATAATTCGCTCCCCATGGTCCTCCGTATAGCATAATGCACTCCCCATGGTCCTCCACAGGGTATATTGCACACCCCCACAGGGTAAAATGCACACCCGAACATGGAATAATGCACACCCCCACAGGGTATAATGCTGTCCCCCACAGGGTATAATGCACACCCCCACAGGGTATAATGCAGTCCCCACAGGGTATAATTCACACCCCCATAGGGTATAATGCACATCCCCGCAGGGTATAATGCACACCATCATAGAGTAAAATGCAGCCCCCACAGTGTAAAATGCAGCCCACAATATAGTATAATGCACGCAGAGTCCTCCAGTATTATGGGCGCCATGTACTCACTGATTTTAAAATAAATACTGTACATACAAACTCACCTCTCCTCCACGGTCCCTCACTGTGTCACTCTCTGCAGGGATTCTCATCAGCTCCACTGTCTCACACAGTGGGGCATGATGAAGTGACGTCATCGCAACGCTGTGTCAGACAGAGAGGGGGAATGATGGGAGGGGAGTAAGGGAGTATCACATAACACTCCCTCCTCCATCATCGCTTTCAACTGTATCGGCATCTGCAGGGCGGGGGTAGTGCTGGCTGGTCAGAGGGCCCGGTGTGGGGAGGGCCCAGTGCAGGCGCTGACACCGGGCTCACGGGCCCCATAGCAGTCCCGTGGCCTTCCACCAATGGCTTTACACCACTGGCTGGAGGGAACCCTGTGCTGAACTGCTATCCCTGCATGCAATGAGGCTGCACTAACTGTATAAATCTACATGCTGACAGCGCCACCTAGTGTTAGCTGCACATAGGAGAAAATTATCACAGTGGATGCTGCTCCATCCATGTATTTGTAAGGGTGTGACAGGAGACGTCATATGTCTCTCCCCCTAAAGACAACGTCTGCAAGGAGTATATTTAAATATGTATTGTTATTAATATATAGTGTTGTAAGGTACTGATGCTGCTGTGTAAATACTGTAAAGCTAATGCCTATTGTGAGTAACATGCACTCAGGTATAAGGAAAGTATAGCATATATTTTAGAGTTTTTCTAAATGTTTTTCATATGTTTTTTGGATCTTATTTGGTGACCTGCTACTACAGTTTTTAATGTGATCAATAAATTTCACTTTTTATATTTTTGGCTACCGCTGGAGGATTTTCTTGTTTTTCTGCTATTTGTCTCCCCGTCCGAGACTGGGACGTCTCCATGCGTTGCCTAACAGATGAAGACTGCTAATCAATGATAGGTGAGCTGACTATACCTTTACCCCATATTCCCCTCTGTTTTTGTATAGTTTAGAGTTTAGGACATAGAGCAGATTAGACAGTGATAGGCATTGTAAGTGTAATATGCTTAGTGCATTCTGTTAGGAGATAGCGTAGAAGGTAATGACTGTAGTTAAGTAGGTGAAAGTTTATGTCTGCCTAGCAAAAGACTACTGGGGCAGACAGAGTAAAGAGACAGTTAATGATTGGTCCCGCCAAAGTGGGAGAGGTTAGGGCCAGTAAAAGGCAACCACTTCCTGGTTTAGTCAGTGAAGAAGTTCGCTGGGGACCGATGCTAGGGCGAGTTCAAGGTGCAGTGGGCTGCTAGCAGAATCAAGGACAAGTTGTGCTGGGCGGTATGAGGCCTTACCAAACTCCCTGCGGATATTCCTGCAATGTCTGGAGCTCAAGGCTCGAGTCTGTGGCTATGGAGAACACCGACACCCCTTCCATACAGAGGAAGTTGGACGTAGAACTGCATGAGGGAAATGTTATGGATCTCGGCAATACTGCGGGGCCAGACGGAAACACTCTGGGGCTGACAGGAACTGTTACAGCAGGGATAGTTCAGGTGGAAAGTAAAGTAAAGCGGGAAATGTACTGTTACTGAAACTAGAAACGGAGGGTGCAGTGCCCGATACTGCGTGATACAATCTGATGTACTGCAACAGTCAAGTAAACTGTTAAATGTTGAAATGAACCAGGTGTCCCCTGAGACGTGTGCAGCTGTTCCTGAATATACAGAGCTTAAGATAGCTAAGGCCTACGCCGCCAAGTGAGTGTAATGTACCCTTCACAAGATGGCACACTGGGACTGGGACATGATTTAGGGGCAGATAGGGACAGGATAGGGACAGCCTTTGAGGAGCGGGGGCACCACACTGACTCGCTAGAGTGAAAAAGCTCCGCTGTCAGGCAGGGTATTTTTTTCTCCCATTAGGGCTCTTCAGGGTAAGCCTGACTGATAAAATATACCCTACCCTGTCATCCCTCCTCCATATCTTTCTATATATGTGGATAATCATCCCTTTTAGACTATTTAGGATACTTTTAAATATATTTATTAAAAGTTACATTTTATAGGGTGTATATTATTTTCTTGGTCTTTATACTAATTGTTATACCCATCTTTTCCATTTTTTTGGCCTATGGCCTGTTTTGGTTTTTCTCTATCCTTATAATTAACCATAATTTTTAGACGGCTGACTCTCAATACCCATGATGTTCAGTGGGTGATGAGGCCACGGCCTCCAACCACCAATGTCCCCTTCATTTGTAACACTGCATTAATAGCACAGTGCCATCCCTTTAGTAGTGGCTGTATTTGGTACTGCACCTCTTTACCATTTATTTGAATGTGCTGAAACAATAATACCAGGCACAGCTAATACTAAAAGTACTGTGTTGTGATTGGTCAATCATGAGGAGGTGCGACACTCTTACAAGTATGAAGCAGCGTAAATGAAGTGACCCCTTTATACAGCTGATCGCTGAAGGCGCTAAGAGTCAAACCCTCAGCAATGTTACATTGATGTCCTACCCAATGACAGGCTATCAGCTTTAAATAGCTGGAAAACACCGTTTGGTACAGAAGATCTACAGCATTTCCACATTAATATCTGCATGTGTTCTATGTGGATTCTGTTGCATCATAGGGGTAAATTCATACATTGCATATTTTGTTGCAGAAAGTTTTTCCTCTGTCTTATTCATCTATAAGGCCATGTTCACACATTCAGTATTTGGTCAGTATTTTACATCAGTATTTGGAAGCCAAAACCAGGAGTGGAACAATCAGAGGAAAAGTATACTAGAAACACGTCACCACTTCTGCATTTATCACCCACTCCTGGTTTTGGCTTACAAATACTGATGTAAAATACTGAACATGTGCACATAGCCTAACATCTAGTGATGAGCAAGCATGTTTGCTACTGCTTGGTGCTCGCCCGAGCATCTCACTGCTCCACATGCTCAGCGCTCGCCAAGTATTTCCGGGGTTGCTCAGCGGGAGCTCGGATTCCCTCCCTGCATGTTTGTCGCTCCTTAGAGAGCCAATGAACATGCAGGGATTGCCTGCCACACACTGTAATGTCTCAGCCATGTTGGGTGTTGCATTACAGTGATTGGCAGGCTGCACAGCGTCATCAGGTCTATATGAGACCTAGCGCCGCCATGCTCGTCCCAGTCACTCCGGAATCAGACAGTGTAGGGAGAGCTGCTGCTGAGATAGGGAGAGATTAGCTTTTTTCTAGTTAGTGTAGGTGTACCAGGCTATATTAGAGACACATATCCATCTCAACTAACAGTCCTTCTGAGGACTAATCCAGCTGCACAGATATCAGTGCTAGACAGGCAGGTAGGGTATATAGCAGACTGCAGTGCACATAGCAAGAGGGTCCATTCCAGTTCTGTCTGCTGGTGCTTTTACAGATATTTCTATAAATAGCCTCATGTATAAGGGGCCAGGAATAATTATTTTTTTATCTTAATCCTGATTATGTGCTTAAAAAGCAATCCAGAGAACACCGTTTTTCTGCGCCATTTGCTTGTTGGCACTGCAGAATACAGCCAGGTCCTTTCCATATTACAGTGCTAAAAATGCAGCTATTTAAAACTATGGTTTGTCCGTCACACGGATCACATATAATTGCGCTGAAAATATTGCCATTTCTGGCCTCCATTGAAATTTTGTTGCAGTGTGTCAGCGAACTTATTGACACGAGGTCAGCACTGATAAAAATAGTTACCTACAGGCCAGCTATTTAAAACTGTGGTTTGTCCGTCACACGGATCACATATAAGTTCGCTCCAAATTCATCCATTTATAGTGAGCGTGGAAGATATTGTCCTCCATTTAAAATGGGCAAGGTATGTTGCAAGGGACTGGGAACTGCATGTGATGGTGATGGTGCATGCAGAGGCTGAGGCCGTGGGCTAGCTAAAATTGTGCCACAACAAACACCCACATCTTCTCGCTCGACCTTCCTGTCCCAATTAATAGGGGACTGCAGAACACCACTATTGAACACAGAGCAGTGTGAAAAGGTTATTGGTTGGATAGCAGATAATGCTTCCAGTCACTTAGCCACCACCACCCTGTCTTCCACACGGTCAAGTCTCAGTAGCCGTGAGTCTGGACTGCATATTCCTCACCCTGATCCTCCTTCCTTCCACCATGCTGAGTGCCCGGAGACAACTGATCCCACACTTGGACACTCCGAAGAGCTGTTCACTTTTCCATTTATAGATTCGGGCCTCTCGCCTGGTCCACTTGAAGCGGGGCAAGAGGAGATCGCATGTAGCGATGCCAAAATATTTGAGCAGTCACGGTCATACGAAGGCGACGGTGGGAAAGTGTCACAAGAGGTGGACGATGATGAGACACAATTGCCAGAAAGTCAGGAGGAGGACCAGGGTGCGGAAGTGGAAGACGAGGTGGTGGATGATATAGTAACTGACCCAACCTGGCAGGAGGACATGCAGGGTGAGGACAGCAGCACACAGGGGGAGGGAGGTAGAGAACCCCAACAGGCAGGAAGAATCAGTGTGGTGGCCACAGACAGAAGGCGGGCAACTGTTCCCCGTAACACCAACACGACGGAAGTTGCCAGTACAACTGTTAGGTCTTCCCGAGTCTGGTTGTTTTTTAAAGACTCTGCCGATAACCCCAAAAAGGCGATTTGCACCACCTGCCAGGCCAGCATCAGTAGGAGTAGCAAAACTACCGGCTTGACCACCAACAGCATGATAAGGCACATGGCAGCAAAGCATCCGACTTTCTGGACCGAACCCCAGGGTCCAGGAACAGTATCTGCGGGTGACACCACTGCTTCTTGCGCTGTTGTGGATGCAAGCCAATCCCCTGTCCATAGTGCATGCGAAGATGCCTCCTGCCCTGCACCTGTCTTTGCACAATCTCAACTAGCACCATCATCAAGCACGTCCTTGTCCCAGCACAGTGTTCAGTTGTCTACACCCCGGTCCTTGGAATGCAAGCGCAAATACGCAGCCAAGGCCCCACAGGTGACACTACTAAATTCCCACATTTCGCGACTGCTTGCGCTCGAAATGTTGCCTTTTAGGCTCATGGAGACGGAAGCTTTCCGCAACCTGATGGCAATGGCCGTCCCTCGGTATTCAGTAGCCAGCCGCCACTATTTCTTCCGGTGTGCCGTCCCAGCATTAGCCGTGCCCTCAACAATGCAGTTACAGGGAAAGTCCACCTAACCACGGACACGTGGACAAGTGCTTGTGGGCAGGGACGGTACATCTTGCTGATGGCACACTGGGTTAACATAGTGGAAGCCGGGACCCAGTCGGACCTTGGGACGAAACACATCCTCCCGACGCCGAGGATTGCGGGCCCTAGGTCAATCGGGGTTGCCCCCACAGTCTACAGCTCCTGCACCTCATCCTCCTCAGCCTCCATCTCCGAAATGACCACATCAGTCACAAGCTGGAAGCACTGCCTCAGCTAAGAGGCAACAGGCTTTGCTGAAGCTAATATGCTTAGGTGACAAACCGCACAATGCTGAAGAGTTGTGGACAGCTCTGAAAGAGCAGGCAGATCTGTGGGTGACACCGCTGAGCCTACAGCTAGGCATGGTCGTGTGTGACAATGGCCGGAACCTGGTGGCGGCTCTGAGGCGAGATGAGCTCACACATGTACCATGCCTGGCCCATGTGAACCTCATGGTTCAGCGGTTTCTCAAAAGCTAACCGGAGCAGCCAGATCTGCTTGTCAAAGAATGTCACCTGTGTGCCCATTTTAGAAAGTGAGCTACAGCTTCCGCCGCCCTTGCCGTGCTTCAGCAGCGTTTACAGCTTCTGGCTCACCGACTGGTGTGTGATGTCCCCACGCGTTGGAACTCTATACTGCAGATGTTGGGAAGGATTTGTGAGCAGAAGAGGGCAGTTGTTGACTACCAGCATCAACAAGGCCGTCGGTATTTAGTTCAGACTCCACACATGAGACCTCAGGAGTGGACATGGATGTCAGACATCTGTACCATCCTCCAAAACTTTGAGGACTCCACCAAGATGGTGAGCGGCGATGACACCATAATTAGCGCCACCATCCCGCTTCTCTGTCTTCTGAAACGCTCTCTGCTCACAATCAAAGAGGATACATTGCAGGCGGAGCACGATGAGATGGAGCAAGGAACCATACAGGGTGATTACACACAGCCCAGCCTCATCTCATCCCAACGTGGATTGGGTGACAATGAGGAAGAGGAGGAGGAGGAAGAACAGGAGCTAGTTTCATGCGCTATAGACGGTACTACCTACACAACTGTCATACCGTCTGTTCAGCGTGGATGGCCTGAGGACAGAGAGGAGGAGAGCATGGGCAGTCATCCTCTTGGTGAGGACACGGAAGTCTTGCCTGTTAGCAGTCTGACACGTATGGCTGAGTTTATGTTACGCTGCCTTTCCCGTGACCCTCGCGTTCTCAAAATTTTGGGTGACAGTCATTACTGGTTGGTGACACTTCTAGACCCACGCTACAAGGAGAACTTTATGTCTCTTATTCCTGAGGCAGACAGGTCTGAGGGAGTACCTTGCCGACCGTACCAACGTCCTCCGTGATTCTTCTTTTTAGTGCCGCTGGTGGAATTATAACTGATAAGCGCATCCGCCTGTCAACTGAAAATGCTGACATGCTGACAGGCTGACTCTTATAAAAATGAACAATGGCTGGATTGGGCCGGTCTTCTCAACACCACCGAATGACAGCAGCATAACATAAACTCAAATCCAGTGTCTTTTTTTGGGAGGTGTATTCCCATGCATCTTTTCACACCCACACATGGGCATACGCTTCCTGATTTTGGCTATTTTCTCTTGTCCTCCTCCTTCTCTTCATCCTCATCCTCCACCACCATATCACCAGGGTGACCATGGTCCGTGATGCAACACCCACATCATTTTTTTAAATGGTGTTTATGATGCCTGTAAAAAAATATTTTTTATACAGTATATTCATGTATATCCCCCAGGGGTAAATGTTTGTCAGCCCATACACTTAGTGCATGGGCACTTACAAGTATAGGAGACCCGCTCCTTTCTAATGGGAACATTTTTTTTTGAGGCCCTCCTCCACGTCTTTTCCAAGGTGCATTGGAGTGCCTCCCAATTTTTGGCAGCCCTTGCATTCACTGCATAGGCCAACACTATTGGAGACCCACTTCCTAATAATGGGAACATTGTTTTCAGGAGGCCCTCCTCTAAGTCTCTTCAAAGGGGTATTGGGGTGCATCCAAATTTTGAGCAGCCCTGCCACTCACTGCATACGCAATAAACAGTATAGGAGACCCACACTTTAGTAATGGGAACAACAAAGCATAGCTGGCTGATGGCTCTCAAAGAATAGCGAGAGCCGACTGCTGGCCCTATAAAAATAGGCTTTGTGACTTTCAGAGTCTCTCCTTCAAAAATGAAACAGGATGTATCTGATCATGTCTCTCACACCACATGGCCAGATAAGGTTGTAAAATGTTAAAATTACATTTCCCGGTGAATGCTTTTGTCATGGTTGAAAGCAATGCAAAAGTGGAAAAACACATCAAAAACGCTATGTGTGAACATAGCCCAAGGTGTGGAGGAGTATTTTTGTTTTTGGTTATTTATTTTGCTCTATATACAAGTCATTACCCTGGAAAGGATGTTCCTTAAAATATTTCCCAGGAAAATCCATTTTGTTTTCGTTTTTGTATGTTTTATTGTGAGTCCGTAAAAGTGGCGTAACACCTCTGACAACGTTGTTGACAGCAGTGACCTCAGAAATGCTTTCAGGGGTGCTCCCCATGCTGTTCCCATGTCATTTGAGCACTGTTCCCATCGATTTGGGCAATTTCTAGGCCCTCTGCAGACTGCCGGGGGGAGACGCCTGAAAAATGCTCGAGTTTCCCATAGACTTACATTGGGCTCATTGATCGGCTTGAGCACCGGAGCATTCCAGTGTGTTCGACCCGAGCATCGAGCACCCGAGCATTTTAGTGCTCGCCCATCACTACTAACATTCCCATTGAGATGAATGGAATTGATTTTCACTAGCAGCAGAATTTGCAGTAGGTGAAGTCACTGTGGTGCCCCTGAGGGTTCAGTCGCCACAGGGGTACTGCACCTCAGCCCGAGGTGTGGTATCTCCTCTTCCAGGTAAGGATGGAGCATTTCTCAGGACACCACTTCACCATTCAACACTACACCATTCCTGTCCTGAAGGGGGCCTAAATGCACCAGGGTGCTGCCCCGGCCCGGGATAGAGGAGATGGGGGGAACCAAAGATAGGGGGAACCATGTAGTGGGTGAGGGTGGAGAGCACACTTTTAGGGTACACTTACCCATTCATATTTAATCCACGGCCATCTTGGGTTCAAGGTCTTTGATTGTGATCTTCATCGCTGATTGTGGCCTTCTGCTAGAACCTGCAGCCTATTGAAGATACACGGTCCTCGTTCTCTGGCCTTGAGACGAGGAGTGGGTCAGAGTTAACCACTGCCTCTACCCGGTCAAGGTCCTGACCTAAGAAGGCCTGGAGGGGAGTAGAGGAGACAAGCTCCACAGGCAAAAGGATCCCAGGGGGATATGGACGGAGCGGCATACGCCACCTGTATTTCTTACTCTGGCCTAGTCAGAGGGACTCCTGCTGCAAGAGGGGTGACCGGCCCCCGATATCTGACTCTGTTACTTCACGTCTCAGTCAGATAAGCCCAGAGGCTTAGTGGATCCCAGGAGGTATACGGATGAAGCGGCATATGCCACCTGTAACTCTCTACCTGCGTTTATCCAGAGGGACCCGGCCTTACACCTAGTTCTAACCACACAAACAGTCAAGTGAAGACTTAGTGGGAGAACTCACCAAGGAGAGGAACACACACCAGAGGGGTCTTGACAGGTGCTCCTGATCAACCTGGAAAGTGCTGGACCCCCTTCCTGGTGGCCGCAGTATGCCGTGAGGAGCAGAGGGAAGCTTTGCGGCTAAAGTTCATCTGAATGTGAGTAAAAACCCTGGATGACTTCACACCCCGCTTCAGCCTGTTATTTCCTGCGTGGCACTGCACCCACCATTCCTCCTCACACTGCCCTGAGGCCTGCTCCGCCTGCGGGGAGCCGTCCCATCTTAGCTGCCTGTAACACCGGTCTCAGTGGACTGAAGCGGCGCTGGTGTCCATCACCGGAAACCGTAGGTGGCGTAGTCGGAAAATTACCACTCAACCCTGAAAGCCCATTAAATCTTTTATGTGACCGCCTTGGGCACGGACCGGGTGCAGGCCATGACTGCCTCCCCCCGCTACCCCTACACCGACCCGGCTCAAGTAAACCCATTTTTCAGGGAGGGCCTCACATCACCTTTAGGGATTGTTCACACAGTGTGGTTGAGCTGCTTATTTTTTGCCTCAAAAAACCCAGCACAATTGCATCATGTGAACATACTCAAAGTGTGAAGTCCACAATGAATTCTGCAAAAAAAAAAAAAAATTGACACGCTACAGTATATTGACACAGCTACAAGTTTATTCAACGTGTAGATAAGATTTTTAAGATCTCATTGATTTAGATGATATCTTATGTTGCAGATTTTCTACACACAAATATATACGGAAAATCTGCATCAAATCTGCTCGGTGTGTATTTACCCTTAATACGCACAACTCCACTTTGTTGTATGACACTGTAAGGTTAAGTGCACACGTAGCGTTTTTTATGCATTTTCGCAGCGTTTTTTCCGTACGGAAATGCATCAAAAACAGTATGTAATCCTTCTGCCAGCTAATGCAATGACAATCGTGATGTGCTGTGCACATGATGCAGAATTTTCCGCTCAGGATTGTCATTGCATTTAAATACTCAGCATGTCAATTGTATGCTGTGTTTCTGCAGTGTTTCCCGTCCATAGACTTTAATTGAACCGTAGCAAACCCGCAGGTATAAATATATCTGCAGATTTGCTGCAGTTGCTTGCTGCGTATTTGACTAGTCAATGGGTCAAATACACTGCAAAAACGCACATACAATGGTACCCGGGTCGGCTGGGGAGGACTACTTCTCCCATCATCTGACCGCCGGTCCCGCTGATAACAGCGAGAGTGGCACGGCTGAGAGGAGCAGTAGTCTCCTCAGCCGAGCCGGCGCCTGTGTGTAAAAAAAAAAAAAAGAAAGAGTAAAAGAAATAAAAAAACACTATTCTTGCTCCCGGCAGTTTACATCGCTGCTGCCGGAACTGAGTTCACGTGAGGTCATCAGTTGAAGATCAGCTGATGAGCTCCAGGAGCTCAGTTTACGGCACCAGTGCAGCGTGGGAACATTTGTGAGAATGTTCCCGCGTATCACTGATACAGTATGAGGTCATCGAGGCTGATCAGCTGATCTTCAGCTGATGAACCCAGGTGACCTCACCCCTGCAGCAGCGATGTACACTGACAGGAGTGATTTTACACTCCTGTCAGTGTACAGAGTGCTGTCTTCTACAGCAGTGACATGAGTGATTGATGTGACTGCTGTAGAAGTGACCCGGATCGCCGAGGGACAATCTGGATTATGTTGTGACGGCGGACAGGTGAAGGATATGGTTGTTTTTTATTTTATTTTTATTTTTTTACAGAAGATCGAGGGATTCGGGGAATGGGCGTATAATACAAAAATTATTAAAACCGTGTGGAATTTTATTTCAATAAAATACTTTATTCTGGCCGTGTCTTTTATTGAAAAAGCGTTGAAAACTTAACTACTCGGTTAGTAATTGGGGCGTCTTATAGACGCCCTCCATTACTAACCTGGGCTTCATGTCAGCCGCCAATACAAGGCTGACATGAACCTCAACCCCATTACCACACTCGCCACCACTGCAGGGCAGTGGGAAGAGCGGAGGCTAAGCGCTAGATTTGGCGCATCTTATGGATGCGCCATTTCTGGGACTGCTGAGGGGTGATATTATTAGCCATGGAGGGGGCCAGGATCCAAGGCCCCCTCCGTGGCTATTAATATCAGTCCGCAGCTGTCTGTTTAGCCTTTTCTGATTAGATCTTATAGGGGGACCCTACGTCAATTTTTTTCAGGGATCGCCCTGTAATCTAGCCAGTAAAGGCTAAGCAAACAGCTGTGAGCTGTTATCAATAGCCAGGAAACATTTTTGGCTAATGGCCCCTTCCCCGGCTACTAATATCAGCCCCTAGTGGTCGGCTTTCCCTCTGCTGGTTATAAAAATGATGTGGGAGCCCACGATATATTTTTTTAAAATTTTAGGCTCTGTGCCCATTATTCAGACTTAGCAGCGCTTTGGACGCATATTATTGCTGCGTCCAAAACGTTGCATTCTATTGAACGCAGGTAAATCCACATGTGTTCATTGAACCATGCGGATTTACCGCATTCTATACATCCTAGCGGTTAAATTTATGTTGAGGAGACTAGCGACTCCGCAAGAGAATTTGACATGCTGCGGTCCTGAAAGATGCGCCGCATGTCAGTGTCCGCGGGTGATCTGCAGCCTCAGATGCACACATAGTGGACATGGGATTTCTAGAAATCTCATCCAGTATGCTGTAAGATCTGGATGCTGCAGGTTTGATGCTGTATAAACACGCAGCATCAAACCTGCAGTGGCTCCTGATCGTGGCCACGTACCCAAACTCACCCGCAGCATGTCAATTTCTGTAGTGGAGACACCAGTCTCCGCTGCAGATTTTGACTGATTGAAGTGTCATTATATGTGGTGGATTTACATGTACCGACAACAAAAGTGCGGCATTAGAACACCGCGTTTTGGGCGCAGCAAAAATACGCTGCGTCCAGAGCGCTGCTTGTTGCTGATCGGGGGGATATAGCAGCTAACGAAACAGCTGTTAATAATAGCCAGGGACCATGTTTGCCTAATGGCACCTTTCTAGGCTAAAAATAGTAGCTCTCAGCTGCCCAAGAAATGACATGAATGCTAATGAGAGTATATGGGATTATCTGACAACTAGCTCTTTTGTTTGGTGATGACAAGGTGTCAGACCATTTTCATTACCAAACCTAATTAAACTAAAGTAAAGAGTTAAATAAACACACAGAGCAAACACTTTATTTGAAATATAACAGACACATTCTTAAAATTAACCAATATACTCACCCCAGTTCTGACGATAATCCAAGGGTTAAAGCAATGTCCCACATTTCTTTTTCAAATAACTTTATTTAGCTCCCAACAGCATGCATTTCAGTACAAAAACGCATTCAAAACCGCACCAAAAACACATTAAAAATCGTGCCAAAGAGATGCAGAAACACTGCAGAAATTTCTGCTTCAAATCCTGAACGTGCGCACATAGCCTTATAGGGAATCTGTCAACAGGATTTCACCCCCAAACTATTTACAGTTAGGTCCAGAAATATTTTTACGGTGACCGAATCTCAGATTTCAGCTCTGCAGGCCAATTTTTTAGATTGAAAATGAAACAACGGAGATGCAATTGAAGTGTAGACTTTCAGAATTAAAGGGGATGAACAAAGATATCCTGTGAAACGTTTAGGAATTACAGCCATTTTTCTACCAATCCTCCTCATTTCAGATGCTCAAAAGTAATTGGTCAAATTAACTTTACCATAAATAAAATGTTCATTTTTACTACTTTGTAGAGAATCCTTTGCAGGCAATGACTGCCTGAAGTCTAGAAGCCATGTGTCACAACAGTTGTGGGAAAGACTTAGTGCAGCACAGAGTGAAGAGGGAAAGGGAGCCCAGACACTAGGGAAAGGGGGAAGTGGAGACCTCCTAGTCTGGTCTAGTGTCACCCTGTCTCAACTACTGTCCCTATATTGCCTCTTCAGCAATCGCCACACATGTGCCTCGCTCTGTCTTTCCCTGGCATATGGGTAAGGCTAGGGATGGGAGGAGATGAGCACTAGTCGATCTCCACTAAACTCTATAGACAACAGCCTCAAGCTCCAGAGAGGACGAAGTACTGCTCTTGCTAAGCCTTCACAAGTAGAAATTAATAAAGCCAGCACCTCTCTCTCAGACACACTAGGTATATATACACCCAGGCCAGACAGCCTCTCATCTAAGAAGATGTCTGTAATGCCAAACGTAGAGATCTCCTGCAACCTACTGCAGGGAGACTGTCTGTCACCTCTGATACACCCGTGACATTACCCCGCCCTCTACGAGTGGCCTCCGAACACTCAGGACCGGGTTTCCCAGGAAAAGAGGTGTGGAATGAGCGAATCAATCTGGGAGCGTTCACCACTGATGCTGAAACCCACATACTCTCCTCTGGACCACAGCCTTTCCAGTGCACCAAGTATTGTAGAGAATGACGTTGGAGGCGAGAATCTACAATCCTCGAAATCTGGAACTCCAGGTTACCATCAACCATTACTGGGGGCGGTGGTAGAGGTGAGGGCTCAAGAAGTTCCACATACTTTTTGAGTAAGGACCTGTGGAACACATTGTGGACCTTAAGGGCCTGAGGAAGTTCAAGTCGAAACGCTGCTGGATTAATGACGGCGGTTATTTTATAAGGAGCAATAAACCTGGGTCCCAGCTTCCAAGAAGGAACTTTCAATCTTATATTCTTGGTAGACAACCACACAAAGTCATTCACATTCAGGTCCAGACCTGGCAAGCATTTTCTGTCAGCCATACGTTTATACCTGTCTCCCGTGATCTTTAAATTACTCAGGACCCCCTGCCACGCCGAGGAGAATGACGAAGCAAAACGTTCTTCCTCAGGAACTCCTGAAGCTCCTCCCTCACTAAAGGTACCAAACTGTGGGTGATAACCATATGCACCGAAGAACGGTGACCTGCCGATGATTATTAATGGCAAATTCTGCAAGCGGTAAGTAGGATGCCCAATCTTCCTGATTTTTGGAGACGAAACACCTAAGGTAGGTCTCCAAGTTCTGATTGACATGCTCGGTCTTACCATTCGACCGAGGGTGGAAGGCAGAGGAAAAGAACAGCTGCACCCCCAGTCGAGAACAGAACACCTTCCAGAACTTGGAAACAAATTGGTTCCCCCGATCTAACACCACATCGGAGGGAACCCCGTGAAGCTTCACAATCTCATTTATGAACACCTGAGCAAGTGTCTTGGCATTTGGAAGTTCAGGCAATGCGAGGAAGTGAACCATTTTACTGAACCTATCTACTACCACCAAAACCACCGTTTTGCCTGCAGAAAGCGGTAGATCAGTAATAAAATCCATGGACAAGTGTGTCTGACTCGCCCCCTGGGCCGTGGGGTACCCGGAACCGGGCTTCTGTACGATGCTGGGAGTAGTAGTGGCAACCCGATCCCGTGGCTCAGGGTGGTCAGACCAAATGCTGCGCAGTCTCTTTATCAGTGTTTTGCAATGTCCGACGACGCCACCCGTGGATTGCGGTCAGGGATGACCGCCGCTGCAAGGCAGACCGCTGAGATTGGTGTTGGTGTGCAGATAACTCCCCACGGGAAGAGTGTAGCCTCAGGGCAATGTAGGTGGATGCTGGGGGTGATGGTGCAGGCGCAGCATAAATCACACAGAGTCCAATGGTGCAGTTCAGGCCTTTTACTCACAGTTGATATCCAAGTCACCTCTGTGAGTAATGACTGCCCAAGCCGTGCTGCGTCCACCAGGTGAGGGGCTCGGTCAACCCCCAGGCAACTCAGGAGTGTGGCACAGGACTCCATTCTATCCTTTCTCTGGCCTCTCATGCCCCACCAGTGACCACGCTTCTGTCCGGCTGCCTCGGGCCTTCTTTGGTAAAACTTTGCGCCAGTTTCCCTGACCCTATGTGGTGCCTTCCTAGCGGGTGTAGCAAGGGGTCGCACCAATAAATGATTACGACCTCCAATTCTTGGCTGAGGGATGATTTACCTCCACCAACTTGGGAATCCGGTACCCTTCCACGGCCTGACCCTTCACCCGATATAACGCGGGCTTGCAACGGTTGCTGTCCGTTCTGCTCTTTTAGGGTCCCTTCTGCCTTCTTGCTTCTGGAGCCCTTCTACTCCTCTGTCTCTCCTCTTTCCTTCCTTCTCCTCTTCTCCTCTCTGGCCCCAGCCTTCTCTCCAGGCCTGCCTCGTGGAGCTGAGCTCAGGCTGAGCCACAGCTCCCTGTCAGCTCTCTCTGGCTGAACTACTTCTGAGAACTGAACTCTCCCACTCTCCTCTGACTTAAGATGGCTCCCACCTTTTATCTACCTCTCTGTGTCTGAGCTCAGGTGACCTGAACCCAATGAGCTCCTTCCTATGCTCCAGAAACCGTCCCCTTCTGCTCCTACATCACTGGGTTCTCTCCCCCCTCCCCACTCCAGCCAGGGACATGGTCAGTTGTGCCTGCATAAATGGGAGCACCGTCGAGCTGTCCGAGGACATAGTCAGTCGTGCCTGCATAAATGGGAGCACCGTCGAGCTGTCCCCCGGAAATGGGGTGAGTGTGTGTATGCCGCTAACTGAGCCCTGGTCCACACTCCATCCTTACCTGGGAGTGGAATATCACACCTCTGGTTGAGGTGCAATACCCCTGTGGCAACCGAACCCTCGGGGCGCCACATTCCCCCCTGGTAAACCACAGCATGTCCTCGGGCTGGAACAAAGCAAAAGACCATTCAGAAACATGCAAGTTTTTTAGAATGCATTCACATATAAGATTATAAACCATTATAACTCATCCCTTTATGGGAGGCAATTCTTCTCTTTTAACGTTACTGGCACATTTTCTCTTTCAGCAGTTATTAGAAAACTTTCTTCACATATATAAAACATTATAAAACTCTTTTCACTTTTATAACCACATCTGTCACATATAAAACATTTTTCTTGTAAACATTCTTCATGTAAAACTTTGGTTAACTGGTCACAGTGTACTTTGCAACCAGGTGTCCATTTTTCTATTAAGTGCAAACATAAACACAAACACGAAGGACCCGTTCGTAAACCCTCAACGAAGGCCCTGGGGTGGCTGCAGGGCGTAGCTGATCCAGCTGCTGGACCTCGTCTTCAGCCACCTCTAACGGGTTTTTGTTCTGAGGTCAGTTGTTGTTGTGGTCTCTTATAAAACCAGTAGGGGGTACTTTAAGAAGTGCAATTATGTACAAGATTGACCGCTCCCAGTCCTCGGCCGGATAGTTCAATAAGTTGGCTGCTCCCAGTCCTCAGCCGGTTTTAACTGACCCGATACCGGGTAACTCTCTGCAACAGTTCCTTCACCCTGACGGGCAACTATGTATATTGGTACGCTGCCACTCCTTAGTAGCGGTGTCCTCCCTGCGCACCTTCTTCCTCCTCGCCATATTCTTCAGACCCGTCCGGGTCCTCTGGGTAGCAATGCTCCTGTGTCATGGTTGTGTCGCCACGAAGATCGTCACGATTGCACAGCCTGACTTCTCGCAGCTGAGTTTTTGGTGCTTTGTGCTTTTCGGCAGTGAGGGAATTAACTCTCTCTCTCTGTGCTAGACAAGGTCCAGCCTCGCCCAGCTGCAATCAATTCTGCAGTAGTGAGATTCCTTCATATGTCTGCTGCTCTGTTAGGGAAGTTGTCGGTGAAAGCATTTCATGCAGACTAACAGAGCGGATCGTGGTATTTGGAGTTTCAGAGCTAAGTGTATTTGGAGTGATTTTTCCCTTCCTCGCCTTATCATTTATCTCCTTTCCCGTTGGTGTTCCCTCTGTTGTAGTTGTGTAGTTTTTGTATGCAAGGTGGTTTTGGTTTTACCCTTGTACTGTCTCGTTCGTCTAAGTACTGAGTGTTGGCATATTATTACCTGTCCCCTTTTGTTGTGATCGGGGTCCTTCTCAGGACTAGATTACTTAGGTGCAGGGATCCTCAGGAGGTAGGGGTTACGCTGGCGGCCTGGACCTCTGTACCTTTAACAGTACCTCCAGGTAGAGGGATTAGTCAGGGCCCCAGCTCAGGGTCAGCTTAGGCCCCCTACCTCCAGTACACAGAGACAGCGTGACATCCTGGTACTGCTCCTCCTCCACCCTCTGGACATTGAGAGCATACCACCCTTTTAGGCCTCGATGCCGGGTGTATATTACCCGATCTCTCGAGAACAACTCCCGCTTCGGGTGACCCGCTGGCAGGTGACCCTCCACATCCCTCCTGTCAACATGGATGTCTGTGGTGGTGGCAGAGTCCCGAATGAACCCCCACCCTTTCTCCTGGTGGAACATCACCACGGTCCCAGCTGTTTTAGGACCGCGTGCTGCATGGGGGTTTCAGTGGGTGCGCGTCTTCTCCTCCGCGCTTCAGGCCTGCAGCTGCTCCCTCTTCCGGCGCCGTGCCTGCTCCTCCTCCACAAGATGCTCCCGCCTGCGGACTGCGGCGGTCCGTGTCTCCTGAGCAAACCCCATCACATCCTCCCCGGTTTGGTCCCATCCTACCTGGACCTCTTCCTCCGGGAGCTGAGAGACGGCGACTGGCTGTGGTAAGGGCAAGAGCGGAGCGAGCGGGGCCTCGGCCTTTGCGGGCAGGTTTTTCCACAGACTGGGGTGAACCCATCCCTCCGGTACGGGGACCGGCTTTCCATCAGGTCCGGCGAGCTGGCTGTACAGGTCAGTCCCAAGGGGTGGTGGTTTCGGGACCGGGGGCGCACGCGGCTGGGAGGCGCCTGTGGTAGTCAGGCCTTGCGACCGGGCCTGGAGCGGGCCGCTTCCTACTGCGCCCGGGGTCAGGGGGCACGACGGGGGGCGTGGTTCAGCGGCGGTCTTCGCGGCTTGCGGCCTAGATGTTTGCGGCGGGAGCGTGGAAGCTGCAGCGGCTCCCGGGACTTCTGGCTCTGCGGCGGGATCCAGGGGTAAGGCTACGGCGTCAGGACCCGGGGCAGGGGCGTCCGCCTTACCTGCCTCCGCGGCAGCGCTGTTCTCGGCCTCCAGTCTTCTCTCTCTGTCTTCGGGGGCAGGCGCACTGCCGGGTGCTGGCAGCGTCTCTTGCTGCCGGGTCTCGACCCGCCGGGCCATCTCCTCCCTCCATCCGTCGATGACTTCCCTCTGCGCTCGGACCATCCTCCGGTCCAGCTCCTCCAGCGCTGTCCGCAGGAACTCAGGGTCTTCTGCGGGGAGCTGAGCCATCAGCTCCGTGAGGCTGTACGGGGATGCCTCGGCCTGCAGCAGGCCGCTTGCCAGGGTGCTAGAGTTGACGCTCCTCTCCATCTCCGGGTGTGATCTGGCGAGACTGATCCAAACCACACCCTGCCCCGCGGTTTTCTTCTCTTTCCGCCCCTGTTGGGGGTGGTCCCGGGGAAACCTGCTGACAATCACTCTCAGGGGCAGCCCCCCCACATTGATGGACATCTCTACAGCTGCACTCATGGCTGTTGGGGGTGGGCTCCTTCTTTGGCGCCATTCTGGGACCTGGCCCACGATGGGAGGTGGCTTCTTGTTATCTTTTGGCACGCACATTATGGCGTCTGTTCTTCTGGGGCGGGCGCCATTTTCAATACAGTGAAACAGTCTCTTTTCAGACACACAATACCCGTTTGTGGCGGGTTGGTCACAATCCTGCCGACTACGCCAAAGCTGACTCGCCCCCTGGGCCGTGGGGTACCCGGAACCGGGCTTCTGTACAATGCTGGGAGTAGTAGTAGCAACCCGATCCCGTGGCTCAGGATGGTCAGACCAAATGCTGCGCAGTCTCTTTATCAGTGTTTTGGAATGTCCGACTACGCCACCCGTGGATTGCGGTCAGGGATGACCGCCGCTGCAAGGCAGACCGCTGAGGCTGGTGTTGGTGTGCAGCACAGGGATAAGATAACTCCCCAAGGGAAGAGTGTAGCCTCAGGGCAATGTAGGTGGATGCTGGGGGTGATGGTGCAGGCGCAGCATAAATCACACAGAGTCCAATGGTGCAGTTCAGGCCTTTTACTCACAGTTGATATCCAAGTCACCTCTGTAAGCAATGACTGCCCAAGCCGTGCTGCATCCACCAGGTGAGGGGCTCGGTCAACCCCCAGGCAACTCAGGAGTGTGGCACAGGACCCCCTTCTATCCTTTCTCTGGCCTCTCATGCCCCACCAGTGACCACGCTTCTGTCCGGCTGCCTCGGACCTTCTCTGGTAAAACTTGGCGCCAGTTTCCCTGACCCTATGTGGTGCCTTCCAAGCGGGTGTAGCAAGGGGTCGCACCAATAAATGATCACGACCTCCGGTTCTTGGCTGAGGGATGATTTACCTCCACCAACTTGGGAATCCGGTACCCTTCCACGGCCTGACCCTTCACCCGATATAACGCGGGCTTGCAACGGTTGCTGTCCGTTCTGCTCTCTTAGGGTCCCTTCTGCCTTCTTGTTTCTGGAGCCCTTCTACTCCTCTGTCTCTCCTCTTGCCTTCCTTCTCCTCCTCTTCTCCTCTCTGGCCCCGGCCTTCTCTCCAGGCCTGCCTCATGGAGCTGAGCTCAGGCTGAGCCACAACTCCCTGTCAGCTTTCTCTGGCTGAACTACTTCTGAGAACTGAACTCTCCCACTCTCCTCTGACTTAAGATGGCTCCCACCTTTTATCTAAATCTCTGTGTCTGAGTTCAGGTGACCTGCACCCAATGAGCTCCTTCCTATGCTCCAGAAACCGTCCCCTTCTGCTCCTACATCACTGGGTTCTCTCCCCCCTCCCCACTCCAGCCAGGGACATGGTCAGTTTTGCCTGCATAAATGGGAGCACCGTCGAGCTGTCCGAGGACATAGTCAGTCGTGCCTGCATAAATGGGAGCACCGTCGAGCTGTCCCCTGGAAATGGGGTGAGTGTGTGTATGCAGCTAACTGAGCCCTGGTCCACACTCCATCCTTACCTGGGAATGGAATATCACACCTCTGGTTGAGGTGCAATACCCCTGTGGCAACCGAACCCTCCGGGTGCCACATGTCCATGGCCTACTAGGGATAGGTAGCGGAAGAAGAGTACCAGACGGACGGGTATGCAAAACCTTAGAATGTGCGCAAATACTACAAGCAGCTATGTGTTCAATCACATCCCGATGCAACCCCGGCCACCAAAAACAATGAGAGAGGAGGTCTGCGGTTGCCTTACCACCTAGATGCGCAGCAAGAACAGAGTTATGATGTTCTTTAATTACTTTGCGGTGCAGATCAAATGGTACAAATAACTTTCCTGAAGGGCAGGAGGCAGGGGCGTCCCCCTGTGCCTCCAACACCTCACCCTCCAGTTCAGGATAAAGTGCCGAAACAACTACCCCTTTCTGTAATATCGGGGCAGGGTTCTCATGGTCACCTCCACCAGGGAAGCTCCGGGACAAAGCATGAGCCTTGACATTTTTGACCTCTGGACGAAAAGTGACAACAAAATTGAACCTAGTAAAAAACAAGGACCATCTGGCTTGCCTAGGGTTGAGACGTTTAGCTGACTGGAGATATGACCCTTTCTTATGGTCCGTAATAACAGTAATATGATGGAAAGCCCCCTCCAACCAGTGTCGCCATTCCTCGAACGCCAATTTGATCGCCAAAAGTTCCCTATTACCCACCTCATAATTTCTCTCAGCCGAAGACTATTTTTTAGAAAAGAAGGAGCATGGACGCCATTTACCAGGGGACGAAACCTGAGACAACACAGTCCCAACCCCGACATCTGACGTATCAACATCCACAAATAAAGGGTTGAGAAACATCAGGTTGATTGAGTATAGGTGCAGTGGCAAAATTATTCTTTAAGGAAGAAAAAGTCTGGAGGGAAGCATCCGACCATTTGGAAAAATCAGACCCCTTCTTAGTCATGTTAGTAAGGGGTTTCACAATCTCAGAATAATTTTGGATGAATTTCCGATAAAAATTAGTAAAGCCCAGAAAACGTTGTAGAGCCTTCAGGTTCTCGGGACGTTCCCAGTCAAGGATCTTCTCTGGATCCATCCGAAAACCCCAAAAACTGCACCTCCTGAACAGTGAAAACACATTTTTCTAGTTTGGCATAAAGTTTGTTATCCCTTAATACCTGGAGCACCTGCTTAACATGCCCCCGATGAGTCTCAAAATCAGGTGAGTAAACCAAAATATCGTCCAGATAGACCATCACAAACCTCCCCACCAAATGATGGAAAATATAATTTATGAAATGCTGGAATACCGCAGGTGTATTGGTCAAACCAAAAGGCATAACATGTCTTTCTGGGGTATTGAACGCTGTTTTCCATTCGTCCCCTTCTCTGATTCTAACCAGGTTGTAGGCTCCCCTTAAATCCAACTTGGAGAATACCTTAGCTCCCACAACCTGGCTGAAAAAAACAGGAATCAGGGGAAGAGGGTAAGGATCACAGATGGTAATTTGATTTAATTCCCGGAAATATAAACAGCGACGTAGACCGCCATCTTTTTTCTTCAGAAAGAAGAACCCTGCTGCCACAGGCGAAGATGAGGGTCTGATATGTCCCTTCTCCAGACTTTCCGCAATGAAATCCTTCATGGCTTGTCTCTCAGGGCCAGAAAGATTATACAGTCTGTACTTTGGTAGTTTAGCTCCGGGGGTCAGGTTAATAGGACAGTCATAAGCACGATGAGGAGGCAAATCCTGACACACCCTCTCAGAAAAAACGTCCTCAAAACCAGACAGAAAAGCAGGTAAAATGTCTGTAGAGACAGTAGCAATGGAAAATTCTAAACAGTTCTCATGGCAGTAATCTCCCCATTCAATAATCTCTCCGGTTTGTCAATCCACCAGCGGATTATATTTAACAAGCCCAGCTATACCGAAGACAATCGGTGTGGGAAGATTGTCCAGAACATAGCAAGGAATTATTTCACAATGAACTAACCCCACCCTCAGTTTTACATTATGTACAATCTGAGTAAATGCTTTCTGTGCAAGTGGCGCCGAGTGAATGGCAAAGATGGAAATAGGTTCAGCTAAAGCACAGCAAGCAAACCATGAGTTTTCACAAACTCAGCATCAACCATGCTGACTCCGGCTCCACTGTCAAACACAGAAATTTTCTCGGTTTTGCTCTCTAGCACCACCTCACCTGTCAGGACAAAGCGGGAACTTCAGTTTGGCCACAAATGCACCCCTTGTTTATCCAACTCCAGACTACCAAGAGTTAAGCGAGTCTCCTTTTGTTTAGGAATTAAAGGACAGGTCTCAACAAGATGTCCCTTTTTCCTACAAAAAAACCCCATAAACCTTTCTTCTTGTGAATCTCTGGGGAGATGTATGATGTAGAGACACCCCCCAACTGCATGGGTTCCTCCACCTCCCCCAAGCAGAGGTACACAACCCTGACAAGAAGGCCCCGGAGAAGGTGGTCTCACCCGTCTGTCCTGAAGGCGTCTATCAAGACGTATGGCCAAAAACATGGCAGCCTCCAAGGACTGAGGGGTTTCGTATACTGCCAACGCATCTTTTAACCTTTCAGTAAGTCCCTCACAAAATTGACTTCTAATGGCTGAGTCATTCCATTTGGAATCTGTTGCCCATCTACGGAATTCCGAACTGTACGTTTCCACTGACCGATTCCCCTGCTGAAAGTGACGTAGCCTAGACTCAGCCAAGGCGACTTGGTCAGGGTCATTATAGATGAGGGCCAGAGCTCTGAAAAAACCCTCCACAGACTGGAGACAAACCGAGTCCTGCAGTAACGAAAACGCCCATGACTGAGGATCTCCCTGCAATAGAGAGATCACAATACCAACCCGTTGCTCCTCATTACCGGAGGAGTAAGGACGAAGTTTGAAATACAATTTGCATGCCTCCTTAAATACAAAAAACTTGTCCCTACCTCCTGAAAACCTATTCGGGAGGGCAACCTTGGGTTCAGGCTGGACAGGCCTACCTGCTGAGACACATTGGCAACCTGTAACCGCTGATGCTGCTGCTGTACATCACCGCGGAAGTCATTCACCTCCAGAGACAGCCTGTGCAGCCGCTCTGCAACTGAACCCATACCAAGGGAGAAAGGGGAAAAAAAAGTGCACATCCAACAACACACAGAAAAAAAATGTCAGTTTTTTTTTTTCCTTTTCAAAATGTGCTCAAAATCTTAATGATTTAGAGATGATCTGCAAAGGGGAGTGGATCAAAATTCCTCCTGACATGTGCGCAAACCTCATCATCAACTACAAACAACGTCTGACTGCTGTGCTTGCCAACAAGGGTTTTGCCACCAAGTATTAAGTGTTGTTTGCCAGAGGAATCAAATACTTATTTCTCACTGCAAAATGCAAAAAAAATATCTACAGTAATTTATACAATGTGATTTTCTTGATTTTTTTGGGGATATTCTATCTCTCAATGTTAAAATTAACCTACCCTTAAAATTATAGACTGTTCATGTCTTTGTCAGTGGGAAACTTACAAAAACAGTAAGGGATCAAATAATTATTTCCCTCACTGTATATACACCCAGGCCAGGGAGCTAATTACCAGAGGGAGGTAGCTGCTAGGTCCTAGAGACAGCCTCTCATCTAAGAAGATGTCTGCAATGCCAAACGTACAGATCTCCTGCAACCAACTGCAGGGCGACTGTCTGTCACCTCTGATACACCCGTGACACCATGGACGTCACCAAACTCTGGGTTTCCTCCTTTGTGATGCCTTGCCAGACCTTTACTGCAGATTACTTCCATTGTTGCTTGTTTGTGGGCCTTTCTGCCTTGAGTTGTGTCTTAAGCATGTGAAATGCTGCTTGTTGGGGTTGACATCTGGTGATTGACTCGGCCATCGCAGAATATTCCACCTCTTTGCCTTAAAAAACTCCTGGGTTGCTTTTACAGTATGTTTTAGATCATTGTCCATCGGTACTGTGAAGCGGCGTCCAATCAACCTTGCTGCATTTGGTTGAATCTGAGCAGAAAGTATCACCCTGTTTGTCACGTTACTGGCGATACTGGACTGGAGGTCAGTGGCCGGAGCAGATGTGTACAGGTGACCTGACCGTGGGCAGACTTCTGGAGATGCAGTATATGGCGGTTGTAGTTCACTATGTCGGCAGATGCAGGGGCCCGCCCGAGTAAGGGCCGGCCGGGATCACACACAAGCACCAGGTTCGTTTAGGCAATCGAAGTTCAAGGTAGGAACAGCAGAGTTTTCACAAGAAGCAGGAAGTGCCAGCAGAACACCTTCCAAATCAGGAGCTCAGATAATGCTTCACTCAGTTAGACTGAGCACCATAATACTCCGCAACAGGAAGCTGCACAGGGCCAGGTATATATAGCAGGTCCAATCAATCTCAATCAGGGCGGGAACAATCAGCAGGGCAGGTGATGATCTCTATCCCAGACGAAGTTCATATGGTTTCAGGCAGGAGTTACACAAGTTCTGAATAGCTCCACAGCAAAGGAACAGACTAGCAAGCAATGGGTCACAGGTTCAAATCCTAACAATCCTCCCCTCTTAACTGTGGCCTCTGGATGCAATTTGCCCAGACTTTGCAGGATACCACTGAAGAAATTGTCTAATCAAGCGGGGAGCATTGACTGTTCCCATGAATTTTCTTCCGTGTCGTAGCCCTGCCATTTGATTAAATATTGTAAACAATTTCTGTGTATTCGTGAATCCAAGATCTTTTCCACCACAAACTGCTCCTGTCCGTCCACTTCAATTGCATCGGGAGGCGGAGGAGATCATTCTGGAAATGGATTGGCTGTGGCGGCTTTCAACAAAGACACATGAAACACAGGATGAATCTTCATTGATGTTGGTAGCTGTAGACGTACGGCCAATGGACTCACAATCTTACTGATTTTGTATGGTCCCACAAACTTTTGTCCTAATTTAGGAGAAGGAATCTTCAATTACAAATTCTTAGTGGATAACCACACTCGATCTCCAATCCTAAACGTGGGAGTGGATCTACGATACTTGTCGGCAGCTTTTTTAGATTTCTCCTGAGCTTCCTTTAACCACTTCGCGCCAGAGCCTGTTTTTGCCTTCGTGACCAGGCCAATTTTTTCAATTCTGAACACTGTCACTTTATGAAGTAATTACTCTGGAACGCTTAAACAGATTCCCCTGATTCTGAGATTGTTTTTTCGTGACATATTGTACTTCATGATAGTGGTAAAATTTCTTCGTTATCACTTGCGTTTATTTGTGAAAAAATCGGAAATTTGGTGAAAATTTTGAAAATTTTGCAATTTTCAAACTTTGAATTTTCATGCCCTTAAATCAGAGAGATATGTCACACAAAATAGTTAATAAATAACATTTCCCACATGTCTACTTTACATCAGCACAATTTTGGAACCAAAATTTTTTTTCTTAGGAAGCTATAAGGGTTAAAAGTTGACCAGCGATTTCTCATTTTTCCAACAAAATTTACAAAAACATTTTTTTAGGGACCACATCTTATTTGAAGTGACTTTGAGGGGCCTTTATGACAGAAAATACCCAAAAGTTACACCATTCTAAAAACTGCACCCCTCAAGGTGCTCAAAACCACATTCAAGAAGTTTATTAACCCTTCAGGTGTTTCACGGAAATTTTTGGAATGTGGAAGAAAACAATGAACATTTAACTTTTTTTCACAAAAATGTTACTTTAGACCCATTTTTTTTATTTTGACAAGGGTAACAGGAAAAAATGGAATACACAATTTGTAGTGCAATTTCTCATTAGCACGCTGACACCCCATATGTGAGGGAAAACCACTGTTTGGGCGCACTGCAGGGTTCGGAAGGGAAGGAGCGCCGTTAGACTTTTTGAATGTAAAATTTGTTTGAATAATTAGAAGACGCCATGTTGCATTTGGAGAGCTCCTGATGTGCATAAACAGTGGAAACACCCCACAAGTGACACCATTTTGGAAACTAGACCCCTTAGGGAACTTATCTAGATGTGTGGTGAACACCTTGCACCCCCAGGTGCTTCACAGAAGTTTATAATATTGAGCCGTAAAAATAAAATTTTCACATTTTTCCCACAAAAACATTTTTCATCCCTTAATTTTGCATTATCATAAGGGTAATAGGATAAATTGCACCATGAAATTTGTTGTGCAATTTCTCCTGAACACGCCGATACCCTATATGTAGAGGAAAACCACTGTTTGGGCGCACGGCAGGGTTTGGAAGGGAAGGAGTGCCATTTGACTTTTTGAATGTAAAATTTGCTTGAATAATTAGCGGACGCCATGTTGCATTTGGGGAGCCCCTGATGTGCCTAAACAGTGGAAACCCCCCACAAATGACACCATTTTGGAAACTAGACCCCTTAGGGAACTTATCTAGATGTCTGGTGAGCACCTTGCACCCCCAGGTGCTTCACAGAAGTTTATAATATTGAGCCGTAAAAATAAAATTTTCACATTTTTCCCACAAAAAATGTTTTTCATCCCCTAATTTTGCATTATCATAAGGGTAACAGGAGAAATTGCACCATGAAATTTGTTGTGCAATTTCTTCTGAGTACGCCGATACCCCATATGTGGGGTAAAACCACTGCTTTGGTGTACGGCAGGGTTCGGAAGAGAAATGAGCGCTATGTTGGCTGGGATAGGTTGCAGACACCATGTCACATTTGAAGAGTCGCTGACATGCCGAAACAGCAGAAACCCCCACAAGTGACCCCATTTTGTAAACTACACCTCTCAAGGAATTCATCTAGGGAAGTAGTGAGTATTTTTTAATTTTTAAATTTATACCATTGGGCAGTGAAGAAAACATAATTGCATTTTTACCACAAAAAAATGTTTTACCCTCAGATTTTACATTTTCACACAGGGCAATGGGTAAAAATGGTGCCGAAATGTGTCACACAATTTCTTCTAAAAGTGGCAATACCCCATATCTGGCTGTATCGTACCGCTTAGCCATACGGCGAGATCTGGGAGGGACGGAGCGCTATTTGACAATTGGAGAACAAATTATTGTAGATTAGGCATTTGGATTTGGGAGCACAAAATTTTCTGAATTTCTTTTGGGGGGCAAGGGCCATTTCGCTTTTCCAGAGCCTTTCTGCTACCAGTAACTTGGAAGTCCCTTATATTTTTAACAGATGACGGACCTGAGTGGGAACTAGCTTTTTTTGAGGACCGAGTTGAAGCTTTTATTGGGAACATTTTACGTAACATTTATCCGGTGCTTGAGGCTGAGCACTTACATCGGGGTTTCCATCTAAATTTCCAAGTGATGTAATTCAGATGAAACCCCTGCAGGATCCATTCACTATAATGAGGCAGCAGAGTTACTCTGGACTCCATCTGGCCTCTGTTTAGCGGTGTCCTTCTTTTTCAGAAGTGCACAAAACTGTGGCCAACCGCACTTTTATGCACGCCTAAAAAAAATGACACCGTGGGATCACAGGCCAGATGGCATCCACAGTGGCCTATATCTGCCTCATTACTGGGAATCTTCCGTCATGGGTTCCGTCTGAATCACGTGTTTCATAGATTTACACGGAAACTCTGGTGTAAGTGCTCAGCGCAGAGCGCAGGATAAATGTGAGCAAAGCCTTACTGCGATCTTTGGGAGACATAATAAACAAATCAGTAGCAGGTGAAGAATTGGTTTTATTTACCTCGTGCGGTATAAGTGATGAGATTACTTTATTCTTCGGGTCGGTGCGATTACAGAGATACCAGATTTATATCGGGTTTTTATGACTGACAGCTGTCACACACTAAGAGACGCTTTTTTTTGCAAAATCTAGTTTTTGCATCGCCATATTTTGAGACCTATAATTTTTCCATATTTCGGCCGACAGAGTCATGTGATGGCTTGTTTTTTGGCGGGAAGAGTTGACATTTTTATTGGTACCATTTTTGGGTACGTGACTTTTTTTATTGCTTTCTATTCCGTTTTTTGGGAGGTAAAATTAACAAAAACCAACAATTCAGGAATTTTTTTTTGAGGTTTTTTTTATGCCGTTCTGCGTGTGGTAAAAGTGATAAGGCAGTGTTATTCTTCGGGTCAGTACATTTACAGCGATACTACACTTACTGTATATTTTTTTATGTTTTGCCGCTTTTACATAATAAAACAATTTTATAGAAAAAATATTTTTTTTGCATCGCTTTATTCTGAGAGCTATAACTTTTTTATTTTTTGGCTGATGGAGCTGTATGGCGGCTTTTTTTTTGCGGAACAAGATGAC
Organism: Phyllobates terribilis; assembly: GCF_046119375.1. Classification (NCBI taxonomy): domain Eukaryota; kingdom Metazoa; phylum Chordata; class Amphibia; order Anura; family Dendrobatidae; genus Phyllobates; species Phyllobates terribilis. Next base: position 1,927,107 of record NW_027363097.1, on the reverse strand, counting down.
GTTTTCAGCAGTACCATTTTTATTTCCATTTTGCTTTTTGATCACATTTTTTTCCACTTTTTGTTCGGCGATATGATGAAAAAGCATAGTTTTTTGCTCCGTTTTTTATTTATTTTTATTACGGTGTGTGACAGTTTTATAGATCGGGTTGTTTCGGACGCGGCGATACCAAATATGTGTACTCTTTTTGTTTTTGCATAAATATACGGATTTATTGGTTTAATATTTTATTTATTTATTTTATGATTTTTTTAACAGTTTGAAAACATTTTTTAGACTTTTTTTTTTACATTTTTACTTAGTCCCTGTATGAGACATTAATTTTTATTTTTCTAATCACTGTTCTCATGCAATGTAATAGACATGTATTACATTGCATGAGAAGTTTGCTGACAGTTTCACACTGTCTGTCTCCTGCTGGACTCAGCTGAAAGCCTGAGCTCAGCAGGACACCATATATGGCAGATCTGGAGGTGGTCATGTGACCTCCAGCTGCCATAACAACGGCAGGTCCTGGAAGGCATCAGGGGGCCGTCGGAGAGGTAAGTGGACGACCCCCTCTCCTCTCACTATCTTCTATATGCCGCGATCACTATAGATCGCGGCATAGAGAAGATAGCAAAGGGTTAACATCATTGGGACCTGATCCAATCAGGTCCCGATGATGTCCCCTGTCAGAGCTGTCGCTCTGAACCGCAACCGCAGAACTTGCAGGACCCTGGGGGTCCGGGGGCTGCGGGACCACCGACCGTTCATAAACGTCGGCGCTGCACAGAGCCCAGGCAGCGCCGACGTTTATTTACAGTGGGCGGTCGGGAAGTGGTTAATGTGTCTTTCAGAACATTCAGATTTTGCTGTAGAAGAGAGATTCTTTCTGTGACTGCTGGTATTAATGGTGCCACAGGATTCTTGGGAAAGATGTTTGGGTGAAATCCAAGATTTGCAAAAAATGGCGTCTGTTTCGTAGAGGCATTCTGTGAATTGTTATATGAAAATTCCGCAAATGGCAGCAGATCTACCCAGTCGTCTTGCAGATGGCAAATATAACAACGAAGATACTGCTCCTGTGTCTGATTCGTACATTCTGTCTGACCGTTAGATTGCGGATGGTAAGCGGTTGACAATCGTACCTTGATGTCTAGCGCTGAGCATAGACTGCGCCAAAATTTAGATATAAATTGCATACCTCGATCTGAGACGACTTCATCCGGCACTCCGTGGAGGCGAAAAACATTGCAAATAATCAGATCAGCTGTATCTTTTGCTGAAGGCAGACCTGAACACGGGATGAAATGCGCTGCTTTCGTAAGTCGATCCACTACTACCAGAATGGATGTTTTTCCCTTGGAATCTGGTAGGTATACTATAAAGTCCATTGAAATCGATCCTCATGGTCATGTTGGGATGGCCAGAGGCTGCAATAGTCCCATAGGGGATGCACGTGGAGTCTTATATCTGGCACAGATGTCACAAGAATTAACGTACTTCTTCACGTCTTCTTGAAAGTTCAGCCACCAAAAGAAACGTGATAAAAACTCCTGCGTTTTCTGTACCCCTTTGTGCCCTGCAACTTTAGAATCGTGCACTAGTTGTAGAACTTTTAACCGAGCTGCTTCTGGCACATATAGTCGTCTACCATCGGTCCATACTTGATTTTGAAAAAACAGATGCACGTCCCCTAATGGACGTGATAGAAACAAGTCTGTTTCGTATGCTGCTTTCAAATCTTCCAGCAAATCTCCATCATGTATTACTCCCAAGATCTTAGTATCTGCCACAATGGGTTTGGGTGTTGTTACGAGGTTAGCCTCACTTGAAAACATTCGGGATAATGCGTCTGCTTTCTTGTTATGGGAGTCTGGTCAGTATGAAATTACAAAGTTGAATTGATTCAAAAACAGACTCCAACGGGTCTGCCGAGGAGAGAGGCATTTTGCAGACCTGATAAACTCTAGATTGCGATGAACGGTCAACACCAAAATTTGCCGTGCCGCCCCTTGGAGATGATGTCTCCACTCTTTGAATGTTGATATGATGGCGAGCAATTCTTTATTTCCCACGTCATAGTTCTTTTCGGCTAAAGACATACGTTGTGAGAAAAATGCGCATAGATGCAGCAACTTCTTTTCCCCTGTCCTCTGAGAGAGGATAGCACCGACCGTACAGTCTGAAGTATCCACCTCGACGATAAAAGCCAATTCAGGGTCAGGATGGCGTAATATGGGAGCCGTCGTGAATTTCATTTTTAAACGAGAGAATGCTTCTTGCGCTTGGGGGGTCCAGATGAATTTTGCTCCTTTTTTTATTAGTTGCGTGATGGGTGCCACGATTTCTGAAAAATTCTTGATAAAACGTCTGTAAAAGTTGGCGAACCCCACAAAACGCTGAACTTCTTTCACATTTTTAGAGATAGGCCACTTGGTGATAGCTTGCGTTTTCTTAGCATCCATCCGTAATCCTTGAGGTGAAATGACGTATCCCAAGAACTGAATCTCTTCTTGATGGAATTCACATTTTTCTAATTTAATATATAACAAATTCTCCCTTAACCGTTGTAGCACTCGTCTTACGTGCATCTGATGTTCCTTCACCGAGTTTGAAAAGATCAGGATGTCATCTAGATAAACGACCATGAACTGATCAAAATGGTTTACATTTTCTGAGTAAACACAATAAGTCATTCTTGCATTCATTCACTCATATATTTATTCATTTTGGTTCATGAGTATACATTCTTTGGTATTATTGCTTTAATAAAGATATAAACACTTGTTCTTTCAAAACACACTGACACCTATGAGTTTGAAAAGGTAATTACACCTATGACATAAAAATATTCTATCACATGAAGAACTTGATTAATAATGAATTACTATCTATTATTGTTTTATTATTCCAAACATAATTTATTTTGATAATAATTAGATGGATATTATTGATTGCTATGGTACGCTGTGATGTTATAGGTTAGGAAAGTGCCTTATCAGATTAGGGAATGAAGACTTCAATCAAGACATCGCAATTATGAATTCTATCTTAATAAAGACTTTGCATATTTATAAATCAAAGAGATTCTCAAAAATTACAAGAGGAAGCAACCGATATCCGGAAATCTCAGAAGGTAAAGATGTTGTGAATGTTGAGTGTTATAATAGACTGTGTCAAAAACAATTCGCACCGCTGATAACCACGATCGCAGAGGACGATGATCCTAAATGAACCGTGTTGTGTTCAAGTTTCATCACGTTCCAGTGGTTTCCTATCACCTGAAAGCTGGTGAATAATAAAGGAGTGTCAGGATTCTGCCAGTCTGACATATGTGCCCTGTACATTAAGGACTGAGTACTGGTTATGGTGCTATATAAAGCAGGGAAGTGTCTAGTTAACCCTTGCTTTGCTGACCAAAGACGTCACATCTGTTCCAAAATTGACATGAGACCTGTGAGGATGACACGGAGGATTCCAGAATTATCCAAACACAATCCAACGTAAGTCCAGGTGACACTACACGAATATTAAAGCTACATTTCATCCATGGACTTTGTTTTCTTATCAATTGACACACGTCCTCTTTCTAATAAAGAGTACAGTTTATGGACTGAACAATAATGAATACAATTATGGACTGTACAATGTCTATGTTACATCCCTGGTGGCGTGCTTGCATAGTGCACCACCTCCCACTATGCAAGACCGCAATCTTACCTGTCAGTCCAGTCTGCAATCCCTGCTCCAGTTCATGCTATGTGCATTTCTCTTGACTGACTGCTTAGGGCGGTGGCCCGGTTACTTTCTGATTCTAGTAGCTGCTGTGGGCGCACCCCTAATGCGTCTCCAGCCTATTGCTGTGAGTCACTGGATATTTAAACCCCCTCCACCTAGTAGGAGGTGCCTGAGCAACACCTTCACTCAGTTTGTCTTTGCAACTGTATTGCCAGGTCCTGTCCTGTTATCTCTGACTTCTAGTCTGTTTCCGCCACTCTGGGGGCTGCATTCCCAAACCTGTTATCTCTGACTTCTAATCTGTTTCTGCTACTCTGGGGGCTGTATTCCCAGGCCTGTTACCTGTGACTTCTAGTTTGTTTCCGCCACTCTGGGGGCTGTATTCCCAGCCTCGTTCTTGAATCTCATTTCAGTAGCAGTTCCTGTCTGAACTGTATCCTAGTCTGTTACCTGTTTTTCTCTATGTCCGTACCTTCCCTTTTCCTGCAGTATGTGAACCTGCACCTAACTCCAACTCGTTGTCTCTGTACTTCTGTTTGTGAGTTTTGTGTCCACTCGCTACTTCATAGGAAGTACCTTGTGTATATCTGGTTCTGCTTGTCCCTTTTCCCTTCCTCCGTATCTTCCTGTATTTTCCAGTCTGTTCCATGTGAACAGAGCCCTGTCCTCTCTGCCTTGCCCACTGCTCCGGCGGTTTCTCTCTGCTCTGACTTGCCCACCGCTCCGGCGGTTTCCCTCTGCTCTGCCTTACCCACCGCTCTGGCGCTTTCTCTTTGCTCTGACTTTCCCACCGCTCCGGCGGCTTCCCTCTGCTCTGCCTTACCCACCGCTCCGGCGGCTTCTCTCTGCTCTGACTTACCCACCGCTCCGGCGGTTTCTCTCTGCTCTGACTTGCTCACCGCACCAGCGGCTTCTCTCTGCTCTGCCTTGCCCACCGCTCTGGCGGCTTCTCTCTGCTCTGCCTTGCCCACCGCTCCGGCGGCTTCTCTCTGCTCTGCCTTGCTTACCGCACCGGCGGTTTCTCTCTGCTCTGACTTGCCCACCACTCCGGCGGCTTCTCTCCGCTCTGCCTTGCCCACCGCTCCGGCGGCTTCTCTCTGCTCTGCCTTGCCCACCACTTCGGCGGTTCCACTCTGCTCTGCCTTATCTACCGCACCTGTGGTTTCTCTCTGCTCTGCCTTGTCTACCGCTCCGGCGGTTCCGCTCTGCTCTGCCTTGCCCACCGCACCTGCGATTTTCGCTCCGCTCTGCTTGCTCACCACACCAGCAGTTTCTCTCTGCTCTGCCTTGTCTGCCGCTCCGGCGGTTTCGCTTTACTCTGCTTGTCTACCGCATCTGCGGCTCTGTACCTGTCTCCCAGTCTGTACTGGACCCTATCCAGCCTGCGCTCCAACCTGCTAGTACCTCTCGGTCTGCACACCAGCCGTGCTTGTCAATGCCCACCTGTCTGCATACCAGCCGTGCTTGCCAGTGCCCACCTGTCTGCATACCAGCCGTGCTTGCCAGTGCCCACCTGTCTGCATACCAGCCGTGCTTGCCAGTACCCACCTGTCTGCATACCAGCCGTACTTGCCAATACCCACCTGCCTGTATGCCAGTCTAACCTGCCTGTTCCTGCATTCCCCGGTGTGGGTCAACAACTGTGACTGGGGTCTGACCTGGAGTCGCACCTGGTCCCTCTGCTCGGTTCCTCCTTGGTCCACGGAGTCGACTAAGCCGCCGTGCGACCTTGGTCGGATGGGGTTGATACTTAGTTACGCCCCTCCAGGCACTCCTCGGTTCATGGTACAGTGGGATCACTAATCACGCTCATGCTAGTCAGTCCGGGCGCGAGCGTAACAGTTTGTTCATGCCATGGTTCCCATTGAGCCCCACGGCCTTTCGTTCTCAGAGACATTTTGAATCCTTGTCTGGCGAATACGTGCACCAAAAAAAGCAAAAGATTTTTTCTCAAGCTATGGCCCAGGCGATTTATGCACCAGCCCTAATGGATCTATCAGCACTCGTTCCTGTGGATCCACCACGGTACTATGGGGATCCAAAACGAAGCCGTGCAGTTGTGGAGCAATACATGCTGCATTTCAAGTTCTATGCTCACTATTTTTCTACTGATCGGGCTAAAGTAGCATTCATGATGTCCTACCTAGCGGGTGATGCCTTGAAAGAGATCACCCCACTATGGGAAGTATGGGATCCTATCATCTTTGACCTGCAGGCCTTCCTGGTGGCCTTTCTAATGGTCTTCGATGACCCTAATCCTGAAGCCTCTGCTAAAGCTTCCCTTCCCAATATCCCGGAGCAGCCCCGATGGGTAATGTGTGTAGGTAGCCTACCAGTCCTCCAGCCCGAAGAGACTGCTGCCCACCCAGAATCCACACAGGATGACTATGCTCCACAGAATACTTCTCTTCCCAACCTCAAGAGGCAGTCCAGACGTGCAAGGCGTAGTGGTAAACCGTCACGCCAGGTTCTGTCTTCCCAAAGACCTACTGTTCCCCAGCCTGTAGAGGCAGCTTTCCGCACAGAATCCGTGAAGGATGACTATGTTCGTCAGGCTAAGTAGAAGCCAGAACTCAGTCACAAAATCGGATTGCGGTCCCGCTACGGTGGTCTGGGACCCCCTGACGGTCTTTGTCCAGTGAAGGTTGGAGAATCCCAAGACATTAGGCCTGTAGGAGAGACTGCCCTTGGCGTTAGTGTTTCCTCTCTACAGATGACCATGACTGTCTCCGTGGCAAGTGAAGGCCTCGGATTAACCGGAAGTTTGGGGCTTAAAGCCTTGAAGAGTCGGTGTCTGATTCCCATCCGACAACTCCAGAAGCCGGTTTGGGCATTGTCAGCAGAAGGACGAGCCCTACTCAGAAACAGTCAAAATATGTCTGTACAAATTAAGCTCCAGATTGGAGCATTACATATGAAGAAGTTCACATTCCAGGTGCTGACTGGCTTACCCAAAGGTCGTCCAGAACCGAGAGATCTAGTGCCCGCTCAGGTCTGGAGACCCTGCATGGTGTATCCTGGGGGACTGCTAAGTAGAGATGAGCGTTGTTCGACTCGAACTCTTCGCCAATCTCAAATTCGAGCTGTTTTGGGCGGTGTTCGAGCCGTTCGGCGAACACGAACGATTTGAAAAAAATTCGGCTGTTCGAGGTTATGTTCGATAACTGTTCGTGCACCAAAATCATAACTGGATTTTTTCTCAGTAATGCTGAAAATTAATGTTAATACGCAGTTTGAGTGTACAGTGGGGCGGGGGGAAGGGCAGGGGATGGATCTCTGCAGGAATAATGAAGATCTCCATTTTTTTTTCTCTTTCCCGCATTTACAGTGGGGAGGTGCAATCTGTCAGCCTATCAGCAGAGCACACACGGAGCGAACTGCTTTTTTTCACACAAGCAAGGGCATGTGTCATTGGCAGTGTATGTCACATGTCCTTGCCCTATAAGACCCAGCCATTTTCCCCGTCGCCACCTTTTTCTCACTGCTGCAGCTGCATGATAGACGGCACCGCTGTTGCTCTGTGCGCTATACCTTGTTAATTTCAAGCCAATTTTCGCACAAATCTACAGATAGCTTGGGAGTAGGGAATAGTTGTGATTGCAGTCCTTTTAAGGACTAGGTTACAGCATTTCCTACGACTTTTATCAGACAGGTCTGTGCTCTTAAATAGATAGGTTGGGAGTAAAGACTAATTGTAATTGCAGTCCTTTTCAGGACTAGGTTACATCAGTTCCTATCAGTTTTTGCCAGGCAGGTCTGTGCCAGTGCTGTGCAAGTTTTTTTCACAGCATTTGGCTAAATATAGCAAAGCTAATCCTTTTTGGCCTATTGCAGAGTGTGTTAGTCAGTGGAGTAGCCTATCTGTGTTGCAAGCTACACCACCTGTGTATAGAATACCAATTTTTTTACTGCACCTAGTGAAGTAAAACCTTTTGGGCATAGCATCATTCTATTAGTCCATCTATACTGACCTCCATAAGGTTGTAAATTGAATATAATTTTTTTCTGCATCTAGCTCTGAAAAAATATTTGGGCTTCTAGGAGTGTGTCGGACTTGTTCTATTAGGCCATCTATACTGACCTCCATCAGGTTGCAAATTAAAAATTATTTTTATCTGCATCTAGCTCTGAAAAAATATTTGGGCTTCTAGCAGTGTGTGGGACTTGGTCTATTAGTCCATCTATACTGACCTCCATCAGGTTGCAAATTGAATATAATTTTTCCAGCATCTAGCTGTGAAAAAATATTTGGGCTTCTAGCAGTGTGTGGGACTTGGTCTATTAGTCCATCTATACTGACCTCCATCAGGTTGCAAATTGAATATAATTTTTTTCTGCATCTAGCTCTGAAAAAATATTTGGGCTTCTAGCAGTGTGTGGGACTTGGTCTATTAGTACATCTATACTGACCTCCATCAGGTTGCAAATTGAATATAATTTTTCCAGCATCTAGCTGTGAAAAAATATTTGGGCTTCTAGCAGTGTGTGGGACTTGGTCTATTAGTCCATCTATACTGACCTCCATCAGGTTGCAAATTGAATATAATTTTTTTCTGCATCTAGCTCTGAAAAAATATTTGGGCTTCTAGCAGTGTGTGGGACTTGTTCTATTAGTCCATCTATACTGACCTCCATCAGGTTGCAAATTAAATATAATTTTTTTCTGCATCTAACCCAGACAATAGTTTTGGCCTAATACCACAGTTTGGCCACTCAGCTCTGCTCGGTTCCCATCCATTGTTTTTTTGTGCAAACAACTCCAGAGTTGTGAATTAGTTAACCACCAAAATGAGTGGAAAAAGGCCTGCTGCTGGTGGAAAGGGGAATAGGCGTGTTGGGAAGGGGAAAAAAGGTTGTGTCCGTGGGGTAGGTGTTAAAGCAACAGTAACATCTGCAGAAGAAAGACCATCTTCCAGCCAAACTAAAATGTCTACTTCTTTTAGCGGACAAGATAAGATCCCTTTCTTACGGCCACGCCAATCGCTACAAATTCCAGATGAGGCACAAAAACAGCAGGTGCTTCAACGGATATCAAGTGCTCCTTTAAGTGGGCTCTCCTCCACATCAACTTCAACATCACAAATACTCCAGTCCTCAGAGGTGTCACCCCAATCGCACTTGCTTCCTCACAGCTCCCATATTTCCAGCTGCCCGTCTGAGTATGAGGTAGAACAGATGGTTGAGTCTGCAGAGCTGTTTACTCATACTATAGCCTGGGAATCAGAGGTCGGCTCCAGCGCTTCTGTGAATCAAGACAAGGAAATGATCTGCACTGATGCCCAGAATCTTTATGAGTCGGATCCAGGACCAGACGCAGAAGGTTCTGACCATAATGTAGACCCTCATTCCCAAACTGTAACTCCTGTTGGTGGAGACAATGAGGAAGACGATGATGAGACTCAAATACCTGATTGGAGCGACAACTTTAGTTTTTTGTCAGGGCAGGAACAGGTTGGCTCTGAGGACGACGGGTGTGATAACACACAGGGTGATGATGATGAGGTTGGAGATCCCACTTACTGTCAACCCACAGTCAGCCAAGAGATGAGGTCAGCAGAGGAGGTGGAGGAGGATGCTAGTGACGACGAGGTCAGGTTGCGCCATCCTGGACAGAGACGTAGTACTGGAAGCACGTCAACAACTGCATCCTCAAACACAACTCTGCCTCTGACCACAAGTCGTGGTGGCTCTTCAGGTCGCATGGGTGCTTAGCCTTGCATCGCCTGGGCATTTTTTCAGATCGATAAAGATGACCCAACTCGTGTTATCTGTAACATTTGTCAACAAAAGCTAAGTAGAGGCCAAAAAATACATAGTTTGAGTACTTCATGCATGAACCGGCACATGGACATGAAGCATAAGTTGCAGTGGGAAGCTCACTGTGCTACCATGCGGCCTAGCCGGCCGGGCCAACCACCGTCTGCCCCATCTTGTGCATCTGCGGCCTCTTCATCCTGTGTGACTGGGGGGACAGCAGTCACACCTGTTTTGGGACGCAGACCTGCCACCTCTTTACCCGCAACAGCCAGCGTGATTGGCAGGTCATCATTTTCTTTGGAGGTGGTAACACCAGCTGGTGTTGAGCGCTGTCCGACATCGATAGCACCACCTTTGGATCAAGGCAACCTAACATGTCCGCCTGCATCTTCCTCACAGACCGGCAGTTTGCCAGGGACACCCTTATCAACCCCGTCTAACCATAACAGCCAGCCCTCGGTCCCTCAGATGTGGACAAGTAAAAGACCATTTCCTCCTAGCCACGAGAAAGCTAAGAGGTTGAATTTCACCATCTGCAAGCTCTTGGCTACAGAAATTCTGCCTTTCCACCTGGTGGACACAGAGGATTTTCGAGACCTTATGTCCGTCGCAGTGCCCCAGTACCAGATGCCCAGTCGGCACTACTTCTCAAAGAGAGGTGTGCCTGCGCTCCACCAGCATGTCGCACACAACATCACCACTTCTTTGAGAAACTCTGTGTGTGACAGGGTGCATTTCACCACAGACACTTGGACGAGTAGGCATGGACAGGGGCGTTACATGTCGCTGACTGGGCACTGGGTAGCTATGGTGACAGCAGGACAAGGGGCTGCTGTCCAAGTCTTGCCGTCCCCACGAGTTGTGCGTCAATCCTCTTTATCTCAAAGTTCCTCCACTGCTTCTGCCTCCTCAACCTCCTCTCGGTCCTCCACCTGCACCCAAAGCCTGTCTGGTCATGCCACAAGCTTTCTAACTGCGCAGAAGGGATCCTGCACACCTCCTTACTATGCTGGCAGTAGGGCTCAACGTCATCAGGCGGTTTTTACTTTGAAATGTCTGGGAAATGTGAGTCACACAGCTGAGGAGTTGTGGTCAGCTCTGGAGAACCAATTTCATGAATGGTTGTCTCCACTGGACCTGAAACCAGGGAAGGCCGTGTGCGACAATGCTGCAAACCTGGGTGCGGCCCTTCGCCGGGGCAATGTCACACACGTGCCTTGTATGGCTCACGTGTTGAACCTGGTTGTCCAGCAATTTTTAACCCACTATCCCAGACTAGATGGCCTTCTGCAGAGGGCACGGTCGCTGTGTGCTCACTTCCGCCGTTCGCATCCCGCAGCTCAGCGACTTAAATCTCTACAGAAGTCGTTGGGCCTGCCACTTCTCCGGCTAAAATGCGATGTGCCTACCCGGTGGAATTCAACTCTGCACATGTTGCAGCGACTGTGGCAGCACCGACAAGTCCTGGTGCAATACGTTCTGACGTATAGCCTGGGCCAACGAGATCCAGAGGTGGGGCAAATCACGCTGGAGGAGTGGTCTAAGATCAGGGACCTATGCACCCTTCTGCACAGTTTTGAAATGGCGACGAAGATGTTTAGTGCTGACGATGCCATTATCAGCATGAATATTCCGGTGATTTACATGCTGGAGCACATGTTAAACAGAATTCGGAGTCAGGTGGTGGCACAAAAGGAGGTGGAGGAAGTAGAGGAGGAGGAGTTGTATGCGGAAGGGCTAACATCTGCAAGGTCCAGACAGCCGGCAGCACTAAGGCGGCAGGCATGTGAGGGTGGGGGAGATGGTTTTACCAGTGCGCATGGTAGCAGCCAAACTAGTGAGGAAGGTGCAGGAGCCCAGGAAGAAGGACGAACTGATGGAAGACTCATCAGATGAGGGAGACCTTGATCACATTTCTGTTGTGCGAGGTTGGGGGGAGAGGACAGAGGAAGGAAGCATGATTGTTACCTCGCCACCAACACAACAGGGACTTGGTGCTCCTGGATGCGCAAGACACATGAGTGCCTTCTTGCTGCACTACCTGCAACATGACCCTAGAATTGTGAGAATTAGAAATAATCCTGACTACTGGGTTGCCACACTGTTAGATCCCCGGTACAAAAGTAAATTTGCAGAAATTATTCCTGCCATAGAAAGGGATGCACGCATGCAGGAGTATCAGCAGAGACTGTTGCAGAATCTTACATGAGCTTTTCCACAAAACACCAGTGGTGCACGTAGTGAATCTCACAGTTCCAACTTGCCAACCGTGGGACCGTCGAGTGTTCAGCACTCAAACCATAACAGAAACACAGTAGCTGCTGGTAACATCAATTTTGCGGAATCATTTCACCACTTTTTTAGCCCATCCTTTGCAAGGCCACAGGAAACAAGAAGTCTGACACATAGTCAACGCCTAGAGACGATGGTACAGGAGTATCTCCAAGTAAACATTGAAGCCATGACTGTGTCACTGGACCCTTGCTCTTTTTGGGCTTCCAATCTGGATAAATGGCCGGAGCTCGCCACTTACGCCTTGGAGATCTTGTCATGCCCCGCAGCCAGCGTTCTATCTGAACGTGTGTTCAGCGCTGCTGGTGGTGTGCTGACAGATAAGCGCACGCGGCTCCCACTGATAATTTAGACAGACTCACGTTCATAAAGATGAACAAATCATGGATCCGAAACGACTTTTCTACCCCTGTGTCATCCTGGGGAGAGTAAAAGTTTGATGATTGGTTAAAATCACTTCACCAACCGTTTTAAGCTTTCAAATTACTAATCATGTTTATCTGTATCCTGGCTGGAAAATAATTTGGGCTTTGTAGCAGTGTGCAGTACTGATTCTATTAGGCCATCTATACTAAGCTTCACCAGATTTAAAATTACTAATCATGTTTATCTGTATCTTGGCTGGAAAATAATTTGGGCTTTGTAGCAGTGTGCAGTACTGATTCTATTAGGCCATCTATACTAAGCTCCACCAGATTTAAAATTACTAATCATGTTTATCTGTATCTTGGCTGGAAAATAATTTGGGCTTTGTAGCAGTGTGCATTACTGATTCTATTAGGCCATCTATACTAAGCTCCACCAGATTTAAAATTAATAATAATTTTTAGCTGCATCTAGCCCGGAAAATAATTTTGGGGCTCCGAGATGCGCAAGACACATAAGTGCCTTCTTGCTGCACTACCTGCAACATGACCCTCAGATTGTCAGAATTCGAAGTAATCCTGACTACTGGGTTGCCACACTCTTAGATCCCCCACACTCTTCGATCAACCTTTTCATTTTAATAAAGACCAAAAAAATGGTCATTTTTGAAATTATAAGCATTAGCAGGTTATTAGAAACTGAAATCAAAGTTTTCAACTCAAAACTTTATTCTAGGTTATGTTACATTTGCACATAGGACCCCTTGTTCGAAAGGAGCTTCTGAACTCTCTCGTCCATTGAATTTGTCAGGTTTTGGATGGTTTCTGCTTCAATTGTTTTGCATGAGGACAGAATACCCTCCCAGAGCTGTTGCTTAGATGTGAACTGCCTCCCGCCATCATAGACACTCCTTTTGATGATACTCCAGAGGTTCTGAATGGGGTAGAGGTCAGGGGAGCATGGGGGTCACACCATAAGTTTGTCCCCTTTTATGCCCATATCAGCCAGAGATGCAGATGTGTTATGTGCAGCATGAGACGGTGCATTATCATGCATGAAAATGATGTTGCTGTGGAATACACGGTTCTTCTTCTTGAACCATGGCAGGAAGTGCTGTTTGAGAAACTCCACATACATTATGGAGTTCATCTTTACCCCTTCAGGGATCCTAAAGGGGACGACAATCTCTCTCCCCATGATTCCAGCCCAAAACATTACTCCACCTCCTCCTTGTTGGCGCTGTAGCCGTGTTTGAGTGGGGTGTACATCAACCAGCCATCCTCCACTCCATCCATCTGGACCATCGAGCGTTGCATGGCACTCATCCGTGAACAAAACAGTTTTGAAGTCAGTCTTCATGTATTGTTTGGCCCACTGGAGCCGTTTCTGCTTGTGTGCAGTGGATAGAGGAGGTCGACAGGATGGCGTACGCACAGCTGCAAACCTCTGAAGGACCCTGCATCTTGTTGTTCGGGGGACGCTGGAGGCACCAGCAGCTTCAAAAACTTGTCTGCTGCTATGACAAGGCTTTTTTGCCGCTGCTCTTTTAACCTGACGTAATTGCCTGTAGGAAAGAGTCCTCAATTTGCCCTTATCAGCACGCACACGTGTGTACTGTGAATCAGCTACATACTTCTTGATTGCCAAGACACTTCATCCTGATCATCGCACAATGTTGATTGTAGTCATGCCTTGACCTAAACACTCCACAATTTGTTTCTTCTCAGCAGCCGACACATCCTTTTTCTTTCCCATTTTGGCAGAAAATGTAGGCTGCTTAATAATGTGGGACAGCCTTCTTAAGTAGTCTTGCCTTTCATTGGACACACCTGCCAAACTAATTAGCACAGGTGTCTGCAATTGCTTACAGTGATATAAAGAGCCCTGACACACATCACCATCAATGAGTTTAACTGACAAACAAACAAATTCTTCCCTTATCACTCCTAAACACTTTTTGCATAATAATTTGGAACACAGTGTACATGTGCTTTTCCACAAAACACCAGTGGTTCACGTAGTGAATCTTACAGTTCTAACTTGCCAACCGTGGTCTGTATGGAGTTGTTCAATAAAGGGCCCAAAATTAAGATAACATAGACGGGAGAGGTCTCTATGAATAGGAATTCCTAAGTATTTGATACCCTGTGAGGGCCAGGCAAAGGGAAAGTTGGACTGGATGGAATCCTGTATGGATTTGGGGAGGGAGACATCGAGGGCCTCAGACTTCGCTGCATTGATTTTAAAATTTGACCATGTAACAAAGTGATCTATTTCAGCCATAACAGCAGGGATGGATATATGTGATTGAGTGATATATACTAGGACATCATCAGCAAATAGAGAGCACTTGTACTCGGTGCCTCCCACCTCAATCCACCTAATATTGGGGTTATGGCGAATTGATGAGAGCAGGTGCTCCATCACTAGGATGTATAAGAGAGGGGACAGAGGACATCCCTGCCTTGTCCCATTGGTGATTATGAAAGGTGATGAAAATATTGTGACGCGCCCCCTGGGCCTTGGGACATCCGGAGCCGGACCCTTTTTGGTGGATGCTGGTGGTTGTAGTCTCTGTGGCGGCGACCCGGTTCCGTGGCTGAGGGCGGTCAAACCAGTGGCGGAACTATTTATGTGGTTTTGATGTTTAAATGTCCGACTACGCCACCCGTGGATTGCAGTCAGAGTGAACCGCCGCTGCAGGGCAGACCACTGAGGCTGGTGTTGTGGGTGCAGCAGAGCGTAGCATAACTCCCCACGGGAGGAGTATAGCCTCAGGGCAGTGTATGCGGAGGATGGGGGTGATGGTGCAGGGCAGCAGCAGTAATGACACGGAGTCAGTGATGCAGTCCAGGGCCTTTACTCACAGTTCTTATTATCCAGCCCACTTCCGCAGGTAACGGCTGCCCACGTCGTACTGTGCTCACCAGGTGAGGGGCTCAGACAACTCCCAGATAACTTTGGAGCGCTTCACAGGACCCCCTTTATGTGTCCTTTGTCTGGCCTTTCTTACCAACCCTTCTGTCCGGCTGCCTCGGGCCTCCTCTTGGTAAACTTGGCGCCAGTTTCCCTGACCCTATGTGGTGCCTTCCTAGCGGGTGTAGCGAGGGGCTGCGCCACATAAAATGTCACAGCCTCCGGTTTCTAGCTGAGGGTCGTTTCCCGCCTCCACTAGTTTCGGGGACCGGTCTCCCCCTTTGGCCTGACCCCTCCACACAGGTGGATTCGGGCGTGTGGTGGCGACTCGCCGGTCCGCACCCCTGGGATCCCTTCGCTCCTCGTTCCTGGAGCCTTCTCCGCTCCTCTTCCTTCCTTCTCCCTCTTCCAGGCCTGGGCCTCTGTTACTAGGCCTGCCTCCCGAGCAGAGCTCATGCAGAGCCCCTGCTCCCTGTCACTTCTGCTCAGACTTCTCTGCACTGAACTAAGATGGTACCCACCTTTTATACTCCCTTCTCAATGCACCCAGGAACTGCTTCCTCCCTGCTCCTGCACTACAGGGTTCCCCTTCCTCAGTGTTCCCTCCCCCCACTCCAGCCAGGGAAAAGGACTGTCCTGCCCATCTCAGGGGCATATTGGTCGCCCTGCCCCACGGCAATGTGGTGTAATGCATGCAGGTGTCGGGTCCTGATCCACACTCCATCCTTACCTGAGAGTGAGATATCACACCTCTGGGTGAGGTGCAATACCTCTGTAGCAACCAAGCCCTCAGGGTGCTACAGTTCCATTTATCTTCAGCCTAGGTGACATATTGCAATACAGGGCCGTGATTTTGGCTATAAAAGGGTCCCCTAGACCCCTACCCCAAGCTTTTTAAGAGAATAATATATGGCGTGCCAGGAGACTCTATGGAATTCTTTCTCAGCATCCAATGAGAGTATCTAATTACAAATTTTTAACTGCATCTAGCCCAGGAAATACTTTGTGCCTAGTAGCAGTGTCTGCTAGTCAGCGGATTATCCCGGCTGTTAAGCAAGCTACACCACCTGTAGTTTGGACACTTAATTTTTTCAAAGGAAATGCTTCGGGACCACGAGATACTCAGTGAAGAGCATCAGGAGGCACCTCAAGGCATAGGGGCTGGGACTGGCGGTAGGACGCCTTGCGGTGGACAGCCGAGCTCGATCCTTATAAAAGCTTTTTAACTGCAGCAGCTTTAGTGGACGCTACTGGAGCTGGAATTACACGGCTGCTGGCATGAGACTTGCCCTCCAATAGATCCTTGTAAAAGGATTTAAAGTGTATTCATTCAAATTAGAGAGACAATTTAAATTAAAAAGCTTAGAGCTGCCTCCACCACAGGGGGGCTCGCTCGACCCACCAGCGGACAGGCACCAGTATTGGGAGAGGGGGGCTGGCCGTCAGGGTCCACCGCGGCTCTGGCACAAACCCGGCGACACGGAGGTGGCACGGGCAGGAACGGACTGGCCGTGTCGGCTTCTCACTTTTTGGACTTTAGAAGGGCTTGACATGCCTATATCTGTGTCTCCCCCTCCTTTTACTCCTCCACCTCTTTTCTTTTCGCATGACTATATGTACTTGTCACTTTTCCATGTGTTAGTTATGTCTTCTGAGCAGTTTGTCAGCTTTTGGACACCTTTGAAGGTGTTTTCTATGTGTTTCTATGTGTTTTTGTTTGCCTGCCATTGGTTTTAACGGTGTTCGAAGGTGTTCGACGAACAGTTCGACCAACAGTTCGGCGAACACACGGGTGTTCGACGAACCGAACCGAACTCGAACACTACGGGGGTGGCTCAACACTACTGCTAAGGTACAAGGGGTGTCCAGTCCCCACATCTTCAGGACAGTCAGCAGTTTCTTCTTCTTCACTAGATCTGCTAGTCGCTGACTCGCTGTGCGCTGAAGTCTCCGAAGGAAGAGAAGCGGAGGCGTTGTCCCCACACAGTCTCGACGATTGTACCAATGATCTGGCTTCAGGTACCGTCCCGCCTTACAGACAAGTCATCTCTGAAACCAGTCTGAAGATGGTCCTAAAGTAAGGACCCTCCGTCTCTAATAAATCTGGTCCTACGTCCATCAAGGCGGTGTTTACCCCCGAGCCTCTGCACCCCTCCAACTAGGCGGAGGACCTCCAGTTGTCTCCTAAATCCTCCGGGGTGCTACCTGATAACAAAGGAAGAGAGATTTTCCTACACTCTGTACCTGGTACTTCACCCACTTCATCCAGTAAGCTTGGCAAAGTGTACATCGAAGTAGTGATTACCCCCGAGTCTCTGCACCCCTCCAACCAGACGGAGGACCTCCAGTTGTCTCCTGAATTCCCCGGGGTGCTACCTGTTAAACGGAGAGAGACTTTCCTACACCCGGTACCTGGTACGCCACCCACTTCATCCAGTAAGCTTGGCAAAATATACTTCGAAGCAGTGATTACCCCCAAGTTTCTGCATCCCTCATACCAGGCGGAGGACCTCCAGTTGTCTCCTGAATTTCCCGGGGTGCTACCTGATAAACGGAGAGAGACTTTCCTGGTACGCCGCCCACTTCATCCAGTAAGCTTGGCAAAGTGAACGTCAAGGCGGTGGTTACCCCCGAGTCTCTGCACCCCTCCAACCAGGCGGAGGACCTCCAGTTGTCTCCTGAATCCACCAGGGTGCTACCTGATAACAAACGGAGAGAGACTTTCCTGTATGCTGTTCCTGGTACTTCACCCACTTCATCTGTTGCTGAGGATGGCTTGATAGGAGGAAGCATCCTAGTCACCAAGATGATGAGACTAGTTTCGTTTCCTCTAATGAACAGAAGAGGTGATCCTCTTGAAGAGAAGGATTAGCCTCCAAATTCTCTGCAGAAGACCCTTGCAGGCTTGAAGAAGAGGGGGCGTAAAGGGGGGGTACTGTTACATCCCTGTCGGCGTGCTTGCATAGTGCACCACCTCCCACTATGCAGGACCGCAATCTTACCTGTCAGTCCAGTCTGCAATCCCTGCTCCAGTTCATGCTATGTGCATTTCTCTTGCCTGACTGCTTAGGGCGGCAGCCCGGTTACTTCCTGATTCTTGTAGCTGCTGTGGGCGCACCCTTAATGCGTCTCCAGCCTATTGCTGTGAGTCACTGGATATTTAAACCCCCTCCACCCAGTAGGAGGTGCCTGAGCAACACCTTCACTCAGTTTGTCTTTGCAACTGTATTGCCAGGTCCTGTCCTGTTATCTCTGACTTCTAGTCTGTTTCTGCCACTCTGGGGGCTGCATTCCCAGATCTGTTATCTCTGACTTCTAGTCTTTTTCCGCTACTCTGGGGGCTGTATTCCCAGGCCTGTTACCTGTGACTTCTAGTCTGTTTCCGCCACTCTGGGGGCTGTATTCCCAGGCTCATTCTTGTATCTCATTGCAGTAGCAGTTCCTGTCTGAACTGTATCCTAGTCTGTTACCTGTTTTTCTCTATGTCCGTACCTTCCCTTTTCCTGCAGTATCTGAACCTGCACCTAACTCCAACTCGTTGTCTCTGTACTTCTGTTTGTGAGTTTTGTGTCCACCCGCTACTTCATAGGAAGTACCTTGTGTATATCTGGTTCTGCTTGTCCCTTTTCCCTTCCTCCGTATCTTCCTGTATTTTCCAGTCTGTTCCATGTGAACAGAGCCCTGTCCTCTCTGCCTTGCCCACCGCTCCGGTGGTTTCTCTTTGCTCTGACTTGCCCACCGCTCTGGCAGTTTCCCTCTGCTCTTCCTTACCCACCGCTCCGGCAGTTTCTCTTTGCTCTGACTTGCCCACCGCTCCGGCGGCTTCTCTCTGCTGTGACTTACCCACCGCTCCGGCGGCTTCTCTCTGCTCTGACTTGCTCACCGCACCAGCGGCTTCTCTCTGTTCTGCCTTGCCCACCGCTCCGGCGGCTTCTCTCTGCTCTGCCTTGCCCACCGCTCCGGCGGCTTCTCTCTGCTCTGCCTTGCTCACCGCACCGGCGGTTTCTCTCTGCTCTGACTTGCCCACCGCTCCGGCGGCTTCTCTCCGCTCTGCCTTGCCCACCGCTCCGGCGGCTTCTCTCTGCTCTGCCTTGCCCACCGCTCTGGCGGTTCCGCTCTGCTCTGCCTTGTCCACCGCACTTGCGGTTTCTCTCTGCTCTGCCTTGCCCACCGCACCTGCGGTTTTCGCTCTACTTGCTCACCGCACCAGCAGTTCCTCTCTGCTCTGCCTTGTCCGCCACTCCGGCGGTTTCGCTTTACTATGCTTGTCTACCGCATCTGCGGCTCTGTACCTGTCTCCCAGTCTGTACTGGACCCTATCCAGCCTGCGCTCCAACCTGCTAGTACCTCCCGGTCGGCACACCAGCCGTGCTTGCCAGTGCCC
This sequence comes from Phyllobates terribilis, assembly GCF_046119375.1. NCBI lineage: Eukaryota > Metazoa > Chordata > Amphibia > Anura > Dendrobatidae > Phyllobates > Phyllobates terribilis. The sequence goes on along the minus strand of NW_027363097.1, from coordinate 1,907,669 downwards.
ACCTGTCTGCATACCAGCCGTGCTTGCCAGTGCCCACCTGTCTGCATATCAGCCGTGCTTGCCAGTGCCCACCTGTCTGCATACCAGCCGTACTTGTCAGTACCCACCTGTCTGCATACCAGCCGTACTTGCCAATACCCACCTGCCTGTATGCCAGTCTAACCTGCATGTTCCGGCATTCCCCGGTGTGGGTCAACAACTGCGACCGGGGTCTGACCTGGAGTCGCACCTGGTCCCTCTGCTCGGTTCCTCCTTGGTCCATGGAGTCGACTAAGCCGCCGTTACGCCCCTCCAGGCACTCCTCGGTTCATGGTACAGTGGGATCACTAATCACGCTCACGCCATTCAGTCCGGGCGCGAGCGTAACAATCTACACGTTATAATTTATTTCAAAGGAGTTTTCATCTAAACACTGTGTTTAAAAAGAACCAAGAAGAAGACGAGACGAAGACCCGATGACATCAGATGATGACGATTGGACACGTGATTACTTCAATTTAGATTTAAGGAAGTATAATTCTATATGTTAAATGAATATTAGTCACGGCTTACCATAACATGAATTCACATCATTATATAACAATAATCCGATATTGATATTATTATTATTATTGAAATTAAATGATATTGCCAAGGAAGAAGGAAATAAAAATGACCCTGTTATCCTAATGGTGAACCTATCTTCTTTGAGGATTTTAGTTGATGTCTGTCATTCTCAAAAAGGGGTAATTGTTAAATATTAATTATGGATATTCATTTTATTCTTAATTCTGAGTTCTGTACCATACATACATAAAATTGTATCAGCCATCATGTTAGGGTTTTTAGCTGACATGGGCTATTTGTGTATTTTGGGTTCAGCACCATAATTAGAAGAACAGATGCCATATGACCGGCCTTTAAAAGCTCATGTTAGAGACAGGGGGGGTTTGCCATTCCACAGGACACAGGATGAGGGACTGTGTGTAAACCAGTTGCTGATGTACGCCCAACAGACACATGATGTCATCCTGACACACGTGCTGGACACAGACAGACGCAATCTACCAGCCAGGATCCCAGGAAAAGATGGGTGAATCTCAACTATTAAGCTAATTATGGACAAATGGACAATCACTTTGCAACTAATTATTGTATGTACCTTCTGCAATAATTCTTTTTAATGGACAATCCAAGAATAAATCGATACATTTTTTTATATAAGAATATTGTGATATTGGTACTTTTAGAAGTCCTCAATAGAAAAAAATATACGGAAAGAAGTATTTTATTTTACACTTTCAGTCTGTTTTAGGGCGGCACTGATGATATTCACATGTTTCCTTGTGAAAGCTTGGAGCAAGTGCAGTTCTTACTTCCTCTCTGGTGCTAAGAGGACGTGGGTGCAATCTCTCTGAAGTCGGCTCAAGCAAAGTTACTTTCCCCGGTGAATGTCTACCTTGTTGTCTTTAGTTGTTATAGGGGACACATTAGCGCTCCCCCCCTTCCCTAGCCAGGTCCTAGCTCTAGGGAAATACAGGGTTTTAGGTTCCTGTGCAGCGATTGGTGAGGAACCAATATAGAGACGATAGGGGAGACAGGGTGATATCAGATCAGCCTAGGAGGTTTCCACTCCCTCTTTCCCTATTGTCTGGGCTCCCTTCCCCTTATCCCTTCATGTTGCATTTAGTCTTTCCCACACCTTGCATGACAGGTGTCCGACTCCCTACGCTTGCACCAACCAGCTATTATTTGCTCCTGCAGCCTTCAGATGTAATACTTTGAACATAGCTGTTCTGTGCATCTGTGGTCTAAGTTTAGCAACCATCACTAGTCACTAATAACTGTTGCACAGCTTCTATTCTAAAGGACAGTGTTGTGCTGCAGTAGTCGACATCAGCCACCTACACTTTGACCAGAGCATTTACATCGGGCTGCTGCTGGAGCAAAAAACAGCAGAACAGTGTGGTTGCTGAGTGTCGAACCCCACCAATCTGCGGTTATTAACCTATGCTGTGGATAAGTCATCTCATCTTTAATCTCAACTGTAATAACTGTATTGAGGCTGAGAAGACATGGAGAGCAGTCCCTCAACCCTGATCACCATTACTTACTAGTTCATTAGTATCCAGCACAAATCAGTGGGCTGTGTGCAGTCATCCCAAGTGTAGGAGAACTTCATAGCTGCTAGTGGGTCACCCTGGCCTGGATACCACAAATGTATAATAAAGCTGTGTCTGAGAGCAAGGGGGAGGTTCTCTGGTCAAGGACCATTAGCATGCAATACCTCCTGTCCCAGACCAGTAGAGGGAGCAGGCTGCCCCTATGAAAGCTGGAGCTGGGGGCAGGGTTAGAGAGAACTGGACAACCTGTCTCTGGATTGAGAGGTGTCCCAGAGCAGGGACAGACAGTTGTGTTGCAGCCTAAGAGGCCGTGTGGCAGTAGGAGAGCTACGAGCCAGGGACAAGAGGCGAAGCGAGCCTGTCCTGGCAGATAGAGAAGCTAATCTACTGGACTTTGGTGTCCGAGGCTGTTAGGATTCCAAGTCCTACAGCAAATAACCAGTCCACAGGGGACTGTATGTCCTTTGGCCTAAGAAGCCTGGAGGTTCCGCCACAGCAGAAGGGACCGGTGAAGCCGCACCAGGCCAAGAGTAAAAAGGGACCCAAGTTGCCAGCCATACGGGCGAGAAGACACGGTGAGCTCAGGAACGTGGGCTATTACACCACGAGGAGGGAAATAGCCAGAGAGAGCGCAGAGAGCACGGTAGGCCTACACCCTCACCCTGATCAGGGCCAGCTTCCCACTTGTTCTCAGACGTCCAGGCCCCCTCCTAGCCGGGACTGTTTTTGGGTCGTCTCACCTGTTCTAATAAAGACCCTGAACTGTTTAAGAGGCCTCCGTTTCCTGGCTATTGCTATAGGAATCATCCCCTCCATCATCCATTATATACTGCCCTGGGGCCATACTCCTCCCGTGGGGAGTTGTACTATTCAGTGCTGCACATTTACATCTGCCCCAGCGGTCTGCACTGCAGCGGCGGTTAGCCCTGACCGCAATCCACGGGTGGCGTAGTCGGACATTGCAAAACATATAGAAGACTGCCACTGGTCTGACCACCCTGAGCCACGGACCGGGTTGCCACTACTACCTCCATTATTACCCTTTTGCCCGGATCCGAGTGCCCCACGGCCCAGGGGGCGAGTCACTAGTGCCTGCCCCTTCTGGAGCCGAGCACAGGAAAAACTGACAAAGTTGAGCACGCAGAGGAGGAAAACTGCTGAAAAGTCATGAATAGTAATGGTGACAGCGTGGTCAGAAATACTCTTACTACATGTATGAAAACTTATTCTGACGAATCCCCTCAGGCGATTGATCTGCTGTAATGAGTGGAAACTAGCGCTGTCTCCTGCCAAGCTCCCCCACTGCGCTCAGTCCGGATTGGGCAGAGAACATTTCCAAAGTAAAAAATGATAAACTTTCCGATCTCCATTGTGAAACAACATCATCCATGTTTTTCAATAAGGTAGCTATTAGGCAGACGTGAATCAAGCTTTTCCAGGAACGGGGAAGAATTCAGTTTGGCGCCCCCCCCCTGCTTAAGCGATTCAGTAGTTGTCATGTGAGCTGCTGCTCTCTCACTTCCTCAGGATTTATGTGATTCGTCTGAAGGCGAGGAGAGTGAAGCCATCGCTGATTGGCTGCAGGGATCACATGACATAACAATGTCATGCGAACCCCGGAAGAGCCAGTCCTAACACCGCTGGAAGGGCGTCAGCACTGGAGGTAAGTATAGGTATTATTATTTTACAAGGGGGAAACATAGGGAGTGAAAAGGGGTTATCCGAGTAGTGGACAACCACTTTAATCCTTACAGGGAACCTGTCAACCTGCCACATCTAGAAATGCTATTTAATGCTGTAGATATAGAGGTAATCTGCAGGTATGTAGAATTTAACCCCTGTGTAGCTGCCTTATTAATCAGCGGCTACAGGGAGAAAATAAATTTTTAGAGTATGTGCACGCAAGGTTTTTTCAGGCGGGTACACTCTTTAAACCATTTGAAAAAGCACTTAGAAAATGATCAAAGGAATGAACATATGCATTTCTATGTAAAAACGACTTGTTGTGGACATGATGTTGAGCTTTCTTTTAACCAGTTCAGGCTTCCAATGTCACAAAATGGTTAAAAGAAGTGATCTAACCAAGTAGCAGGAATGTAGATAAAATCTTTTTTTCCCCGTTTTTATTTTCACTACACTGTTGTGGAGATACAGGCTCCAAAATGACTGGCACCTAATGTGTTAAATGTTTCTTCATTCAATTGGGAGTTTAATTTCTTTCAGCGCTGTGGGCATGCCCTGTAATCCCACTATGATGCCTACTACGGAGTAGAGAAAATAAAATCGAAAAAAAAAACACAAAACGTTTTTAACTACATTCCTGCTACTATGTGCAGGAATGTACAGGTTACAAGGCAAACATTGTGAAAGATCCTCTTTTAGCGAATGAAGAGAAATTGTTCTGTCATTCATAGCCATCAGCTCTGATTACACCTTCTCTACCTGATGACTTAATGGCTGATCTCCAATGATGGGATGCTGTCCTCTTCTAGGGGTGTTTAGGGGAGGTTCACCCTTTGGGGACAAATATTCCTTGCCCAGGCCTGGGATTAGTGGCGTAACTAGAGTCCGATGGGCCCGGATGCAAAATTTTGATCTGGGACCTCCGATGATCAGATGTATGGACTCTTGTAGTGTTCTAAATCCAATAAGGACATACGCGTTGCCCTCCTTCCTCCATAATGTACTAATGTCCCCATTCCTGGGCTCTTTCCAGGTATATATGTCCCCCATCCTGGGCCTCTTCCAGGTATATATGTACCCCATCCTGGGTTGCCTTCCTGGTATATATGTCCCCCATCCTGGTATATATCCCCCATCCTGGACCCATCCTGATATATATGTCCCCCATCCTGGTATATATGTCTTCCATCCTGGTATACATGTCCCCCATCCGGGTGTATATCCTCCATCCTGGACCCATCCTGGTATATATGTCCCCCATCCTGGTATACATGTCTCCCTTACTGGTATATATGTCCCCCATCCTGGTATACATCCCCCATCCTGGACCCATCCTGGTATATATGTCCCCATCCTGGTACATATGTCTCCCATCCTGATATATATGTCCCACATGCCGGTGTTTATGTCTCCCATTCTGGTATATACAGTGGCTTGTGAAAGTATTCACCCCCCTTTGGCATTTTTCGTGTTTTGCTACCTCACAACCTGGGATTTCACCGCGTTTTTTTTTTTTGAGGGTTTGCATCAGTTCATGTAAAGAACATGCCTACAACTGTGAACGTTTGTTTTTCTTTTATTGTGAAGTAAAGAAATAGGACAAAATAACTGAAAATTTCAGTGTGCCTAACTATTCACCCCCCTAGAGTCAGTACTTTGTAGAGCCTCCTTTTGTGGCAACTACACCTGCAAGTCATTTTGGATAAGTCTCTATGAACTTTCCACACCAGGCTCCTGGGATTTTTGCCCATTCCTCAAGGCAAAACTACTCCAGCTCCTTCAAGTTAGATGGTTTTCTCTGGTGAACAGCAATGTTCAAGTCTGACCACAGATTCTCTATTGGATTAGGGTCTGGGCTTTGACTAGGCCACTCCAAAACATTTACATATTTCCCCTCAAACCACTCGAGTGTTACTTTAGCAGTATGCTTTGGGCCCCTGTCTTTTGGAAGGTGAACCTCCATCCCAGTCTCAAATCACTGGAACAAGTTTTGCTCAAGAATATCGCTGTATTTTGCATCATCCATCTTCCCCTTCACTTGGCCCATTTTTGTTGTCCCTGCTGCATAAAAACATCCCCACAGTGAAACATGGGAGTAGCAGCATCATGCAAACATGGGCATAGCAGCCAGAAAAGCAAACAAGATTTTAGGCTGTATAAAAAGAGAAATAAAGTCCCGCAGTCCCAACGTATTGTTATTTATAAATCACTGGTGAGGCCACATCTGGAATATGGGATCCAGTTTTGGGCTCCACATTTTAAAAAGGATATTCAGAAGTTAGTCAGTTCAAAGACGGACAACTAGATTATTACAGGGGATGGAAGGCCACTCATATGATGAGAGGTTGGAAAAGTTGAGCTTGTTTAGCTTAGTAAAACGACGCCTCAGAGGCGATTACATTTACATGTATAAATATATGCTTGGTCAATACAGAGGACAGGCACATGACTTATTCCTTCCAAAGACTATACTAAGGACCAGGGGCACTCATTACGGGTGGAAGAAAGGCAATTCCTACTGTAAACAGGAAAGGGTTCTTTACAGTCAGAGCAGTCAGGCTGTGGAATGCGCTACCGCAAGAGGTAGTAATGGCTGACACTACAACAGCTTTCAAAAAAGGGCTGGATGACTTCCTCGATACATATAACATTGTGGGCTACAGTTAAATTAGACAAAATGTTACACCTATAGTAGTACATTTAGCACGGTAATAGTAATTACATAGCTAGTGTCATAATTAGGTGTGATCACAGGCGGATTATAATGAGGGCAATCTGGGCTACCGCCCGGGGCCCCGAACCTCCAGGTGTCTATGGCCAGATTGCCCTCATTATATGTGTGGCGCCGCGGCACATACCGGCAGACAGTGGCGGGGGGGTCCCCCGGACCGCTCCCCCAGCAGCGGCGCACGTCCACTGCTTCTTCTTCGGCCGGATCAGCACTGCAGCAGTTAACTTCCCTGTGCTGGCCCGGCCGCGTCACTGCTAGGAGACACGGCCCTGTGCGCGACCGTGTCTCCTAGCTGTGACGTCACGCAGTGCGCACCCGGCCTGCAGTGCTGCACCAGAAAAGTGCAGGAGGACTGGAGCCGAGCCGGGGGATGGTGAGTGTGTGTGTGTCTGTGTGTGTGAGTGTGTGTGTGTGTGCAGGCAGATATCATTGTGTGATGTTTGTTTATATGTATTTTTGTGTTTCAAATGTGTTTATGCGTGTATGTATATGTCTGTATATGTTTGTGTGTGTGCGTGAATGCGTGCGTGACTGCGTGCGTGACTGCGTGTGGCCTCCTGCCGAGTATAGATGGCGCCCGGCGGCCTCCTGCTGTCTCCGGGGGGGGCGCCGTGCGGCCTCCCGCTGTGTATAGATGGCTGCGTGCAGCCTCCCGCTGTGTATAGATGGCTACGTGCGGCCTCCCGCTGTGTATAGATGGCTACGTGCGGCCTCCCGCTGTGTATAGATGGCACCGTGCGGCCTCCCGCTGTGTATAGATGGCACCGTGCGACCTCCCACTGGGTATAGATGGCACCGTGCGGCCACCTGCTGTGTATAGATCGCTACATGCGGCCTCCCGCTGTGTATAGATGGCTACGTGCGGCCTCCCGCTGTGTATAGATGGCTCAATATTGAGTCATACAATTAATGTAAGGCTATGTGCCCACGATGCAGACATGCTCCGGATTTTTTTTGAGCGTTTCTGCATCTCCCTAACAGAAAAAACGCATGCGGATTATACATGCGGATTGTACCTGCGGATTGTACATGCATCGGATAAAAACATCGGGGGCCATCAGAAGGTAAGTATAATATTTATTTTTTATTTTATTCTTTTTTTACAGGTTCTATGGTACCCGGGTCTGGAGGAGAGTCTCCTCTTCTCCAAACCCGGGTACCATCCACACATTGAAACGCATGGATTCTGCATGAACAGATGCAGTGATGCGGATTCCATGTGTTCCAATGCAAGTCAATGGCCGCGCTTCTGCAAAATAATTGGTAGTGCTGCGGATTTTTCCGGAATGATGATCCGCAGCGGAAATTTCCGCAGCATGTGCACATGGCAGACCTTCTACCAAGCGTTTTTTAAGTGTTTCTGCAGCGGAATTGCCGCTGCAGAAACGCTTAAAAAACGCATAGTGGGCACACAGCCTAAAAAAATTTATTATAATATTGTGCCAAATTAATTTCACGTGAACTATCACATGAGCTATCACAGGGGATCATGTGACATGTCACGTGATACATCAGGTGTGTGTGTGTGTGTGTGTGTGGTGGGGGGGGCGCGCCTTCTAAACTGCCCGGGGCCCTTGCTACTCTTAATCCACCCCTGGGTGTGATCCACGGTTCTAGGACTGATCGCCTTTTCTCAGGGTCAAGAAGAAATTTTTCCCCGTGACGCAAATTGTCTGAATGTGTCCTGGAGTTTTTGCCTTCTTCTGGATCAACAGATTTAGGCATATGGATTTTAGTAATACCATTATTAGAATCACAAGAATAATATAAAAGATAAAACTAAATAAAAAAATTTCCGATGATATCTCCTTTATTACCGAAAGTGAAAACCTATTTATGCGGTTTTCGGCAAGAGGTTATCCAAAGAGAACCCTAAATAAAGCTTTTAATAGGGCTAAGATAGCCAATTGGGATTCACTTATTACTTCAAATAAGATAACATCACAGGAAAGGGTTGTTAGGTGTATTGGCACTTATGATGATGAGGCCAGCGCAGGCTATAAAACTATGCAGAAATACTGGCCCATCCTTTTAGTGGACCCAGATTTGAGGGAGATAGTTGGTGGATGTCCCCAGATTACTTTCCACAGGGGAAGGAACCTGAGGGACTATTTGACACACTATCATTTCAATGCCATGAAAGTGGATAGGCCACTTTATTGGCTTGAAGAACATCACGGGGGTTCTCACCCCTGTGGTGACTTTTCCTTCTCCAATACTTACCCCAGAAAAAATAATTTGTTAATTATGTGGATAAACGACTTTACTATATCAAGGATCGGATCAACTTGATGGACAGTGGAGTTGTTTATGTGGCTAAATGCCCATATGCGAAGCTATACGTGGGTAAAACCACGCAGGAATTCAGGAGGAGGATCGTTAAATATCTCAGCAATATCAATACGGAAATAGACACCCCTCTATCTCGGCATATGAAAGGAATACACACTACAAGACCATTCGATTTTGAATTTTGGGGAATAAGGAAAATGTATCTGGGTCCGGGAAAAGGGAACCTAGATAGGCTTCTATTGCAGAAAGAAGCCAAATGGATTTATAGACTCAGTTCTCGAAGTCCCTTTGGTCTAAACGAGGGATTCAACTATTGTGCCTTCTTGTAATATAATATATCTTTTTAGTCAGATCATAGTAAAGAGTTTCAATATTTAAGACTTTCTGTATATTACATATTTTCTTCTTGATACTCGTAGACTGAGATAATAATAAATAGTGAGTCTATATATTATGGAGTTTTAGGTCTAACCAAGTGATTTTATAATTTGATCCAATAGGACCAACATATCCTTATATATAGGTAGGAGCCTATTGTGCTCCTATGATTGATATGAATAACTTTATGTATACTAAGTAGACGCCTTTATAACTTACATTACATAGGAATCCCCAGAATTGTTTTAAATGATATAATCTGGTTAAGTTTGATATATATAGGAATGTGTCCAGCCCCTAGAACTGAATTAACTGATTTAATGAATATATAATCTGTGATTTAATATACGGGAGTACATAATAACTTTTATTGTGATTAACATCTATGTTGATCTGTATGCCACGGGTTTACCGTGACAGAGAGGAGCCAGAAGACTGCAGCGCCTGATTCCTCCCACTCCTGCAGTCATTAGAAGCCTTTCACCTTGGTATTAAATGGTGCATGTTTCTCTCAGCAGTGTAGGGGTTAATCTGCTGCTGAGATCTTTTGGAAGCTTCACAGGGTGATGCTCTCAGCTGTTCACTGTCAGCCACTAGGCTCTCCTATAGAAACTAGACTCTAGCTAGCAGTCATTGCCAGAGCTAGCTTTATGCTGCATGGTTCTAGGAGGTTGGTGGAGAGTTGTTATTTGAGAAGGCATTTGGTGTATTTAGAAAATACTGGCGTTTGGTTTTGCTTTGGGGGGTGTTAATCTTTTCATTCTCCTACTTTGGTTATTCCCCATTCTCCACTCCCCGGTGTTATCCTCTGTTATTTGAGTGCAGATATTTGTATGCTTGGTATTTATTTATTTATTTTACTCACTTATAAAGCGCCATTAATTCCACAGCGCTTTACAGACATTATAGGGCACAATCTAAATTCCCTATCAGTATGTCTTTGGAATGTGGGAGGAAACCGGAGGAAACCCATGCAAACACGGGGAGAATATACAAATTCCTGGCAGATGTTGCCCTTGGTGGGATTTGAACCCAGGACCCCAGCGCTGCAAGGATGCAGTGCTAACCACTGAGCCCCCGTGCTGCCCTTGGTATTTTCCTTTATCCCTGTTTGTATTACCTTGTTAGTCTGGTTGGTATATTGTGATACACTACTACTCCCCTCTTCCCTGTGTGGGGGAAGGGAACAGACTGAGGGGGGATTCAGGAGATCAGACAAGGTACGTTGCCCCAGTGTCTTCACCTTCAGAAGTAGTCAGGGGAACAGAGCCAGATAGGGCGCCCCTACGTTAGGGACAGGGAAGGAGCCCCTGGTCCCGGGATATCCAACAACAGAGTCGTGACACTATAACTTCCTTTATTAAATGTGTGGATATATACATTAGTAACAGCATTGTGTTTTTAGGACTATGTCCTATGACATGCGCATTAACCACTCAATGTTCCATGTATAACTACCGTAACATGCGCACTAACACCCCCTTTTTCTACTGGTTGAGGTGACCTGCGAACGTCAGCGCTGCCATGGGACGCATACGCGGTGACATCAGTGACGCGATTTCATTGGTGATTATCTGGATGACGCGTGACGCTGTCCACCTATGGGATGCGCGGATACACAGACGGAGAGATGCATGGGATTGGTTGGTGAGTTCAACCAATGGAAACAGGGATTAGCGGTAACGATGATAAGTGCGTGTGCAGATACGGGTTTTCCCATGATGGTTTGATTGGGTGACTTTATTTATGAGGCGGAACAATGATTTGGCCGGCGTCTGACGCTGAGAATGAGCATTGGCTATACTTAAGATTTAAGGTGATGACATGGCTGTAAAGGAGGTAGGTCCACATGCAAATTCTAGAATCAACTGCTTTCTTTTGGTTTGGTAAGCAATATGAGGTATGAAATAGTTCATGGTGGGACGGATTTCTATTGGATATATGGCTCAGGTTTCCCCATTGGTGTCTATTGGTGACCTATCATACTGAATCCAAAGCTTTATAAGGTCTGACACTACATTTTTATTATCAGTATAGTCCCAGCCCCGTGAGGAAGCCTGTATAGGCGGAACTTGTTGGGGTGGATATATGTGTGTCTTTTAGTATCTTGAGTGTTACCTGTATGAAAGGAAATGAAGTGAATATATCTGAAAAGTGCTATATAGATTCATGGACTGCAGCCATAATCAAGAGGAGAAAGCATAGGCTCAGAAATAGGTTGAGCATTCTTAACCTAGTAAGATTTCCAATATCAGGAATCCTGTGTAGAAAATACAATAATATAGGTTCACTCATCCTGATATATATGTCTCCCATCTTGGTATTTACGTCTCCCATCCTAGTATATATGTCCCCTATCCTAGTATATATGTCCCCTATCCTGGGCCCATCCTGTTGTATATGTCCCTCATCCTGGTACATATGACCCCACTATGGACACTTTCCCATTACTGAGATAGGAGATGACAATTGGTACCGATAAGATTCTATGTAGATGGGAGGAGCTTTGTCTCTAGCTCCTCCCTTCTCCTATCTACATAGAATTGTATCCATAGCAGCTGCCATCTCCTGGGAAAGAATTTTGATAATAAATTATTTCTCTGATAAGCTATATTATTAAGTGTCTTATTTCCATGTCTATCGATTTATGAATAAAAAAAAATGTTGGTTACACTTTAAGAAATAAAGCTAACACCTTTACCTGTCAGTGTGGCTACTAGATACTATACTTCCAGTGGTTTGTGAGAGCCGTTACAAGTGATGTAATCAAACCATATGCCTCCACTAAATACCCTGATTTACCAATCAGAGGGCACATGTGTAATGCCCCAAAGTTGTTGTGTATGTGTCTTATTACAATGGCAGCTACCTCATTGTGTTTGCACAATGTTCATATTTTCCCTTGCAGATAATGTACATGAGAATTCAGTACATAGAAGTAGTTTATAGATGCACAAAGGGATGTGCTTATTATGTTCTGCTGTTAGGAGGTTGTTAAGAGTTAAATGAGGATATCTGGGACTTTAAGGAAAAAAAAATATGCCTAAGCACTAGCAAGCAGGTAGTAGCTAACAGAGGCGACTCCCTGCCTGTTGTACCCGCGCCGGTCATTGACCGCTCCTGCCGGAGATTCAGCTGCTCCCTGTCAACAGAGCAGCAGTTTCTCTTCCTGTTGACAGGGCGGACTACTGGCATAGCTCCCAACCGTCCTGGATTTAGCAGGACAGTCCCGATTTCAGGGCTCAGTCCCACATCCTGTCACATCAGAGCTTTTGTCCAGGCTTCTATACTCACCTCTCTTCTTTCCAATGTCTTCATTGCTCTGTAGCTCCTTCTCGGGGGGCGGGGCTGCTCTCTGCTCAGTGCATAAATTAAATTGTATTATTAATTTTTTTCTCCCTCCTTTATTCAGGTCTCCCTGCAAGCTGCTGCACTAAATAAGAGCCACAGCCCACAATTATGTATATATGAGAATTTAGTAATCTTCACCTCTATTGCAGGCAAGGAACACAGAAGCAGGTTATACATGTCCATAGAGATACATTGTGTATATAACAATGCATGCCTATGGTCTCTGTATACTAAGGTGAAGAAAAAGGGATTTTTTGTTCCAATAAAAGTAGTAAAAATAATAAGCAATTACAAAAATGTCAGTTTTTTTCTGTGAGTGTTCCCAGGTCCTCTTTAAGATCCCACAGGTATTGTGGTTGCCTTTGAGGGGCACTATAACTCCCAGCATATCCTGCAGCTCTTATGCCATGCTGGGAGTTATAGTTCACCACAGGAGTGGTACAATGTTTAATGACGTGCTTTTTCACTTTACTTTATATTTTACTTCTACGTTATAATGCTTGTCTCTCATTCTGGACCCAAGATAGGCTGGGAGCGGGGTCACACTGGCTGGGGGCTGCAGCAGCGGAGATGGCTGGGGCTGCGGAGGGAGCTGTGGCAGCGTAGTTGGCTGGGGCTGTGGCTTCGGAGGTGGCTGGGGCTGTGGCAGCAGAGGCGGTTGGGGCTGCGGAGGGGACTGGCGCTGTGGCAGCGGAGGCGGATGGAGCCGGGGCTGTGGAGGGGGCTGGGGCAGTGGAGGCGGCTGTGGCAGTGGAGGCGGCTGGGGCTGTGGCAGCGGAGGCGGCTGGGGCTATGGCAGAGGAGGCGGCTGGGGCTGTGGCAGCAGGGGGCTGTGGCAGCAGGGGGCTGTGGCAGTGGCGGGGGCTGTGACGGCGATGGAGCGATGTTGCCCAGTAACGAGCGGTGGCAGCAGCATGTTTGTGGGCGCAGCCATGAATTCACTATGGCCACGCTAGACATCAGGATCATCCAGATGGCGCACTGCAGTGACGTTACAAAGAGGCAGTAACGTCTCTCTCAAAACAGAACTGTGAAAAAGCAAGTACCACTGTTATCCACAGGTATGGGATTGAAGTACAGCATCAGTGATTCCTGCAGCAGAAAAAACGGGATCATAGTCACAATTAAAGGGACAGCACCCCTGGAAGAGGGTAAGCAAACTTTATTAGCACCTGATTATAATAGACTGTACAACATGTCTGAGGATAAAGAGTGTGACCTACTCAGCAGTATTGCAGCTTCCATCATGGTCCATGCAATGCCTCTAAATATGCCATATTATTTTGGAGCACTGTGGCTTCCAAGCTATAAAGGCAATGCCCATGAACTAAGAGACTTCAGAAGAGAAAAGATGCAGGCTATGTTTAGACTTTATCCAGTGTCCACAGAGCAGAAGGTGGAAATATTATTTGGGCAATTGAGTGAAGCAGGTCTAAAGGAGGTGAAGTCCAGACCCCATACTAAGAAAAGAACTGCCACTTTTTATACCAGGACAGTCACAGAATTAAAAATTAGGTTCTTTATCAGAAAACAGCCGCTTGCTGAGTCACTCAGAGATTTTGCTCTTAGCATGAAATACTGAATGCAGATACCACCCTAAAGAAGCAGTTTGTAGAGGGGGCAAGGACAGAGTCTATCAAGACTCAACTGAGAATACTGTCCCTACAGAACCCAGACAGCCCATTCCTAGACTTCAATGAGATGGTTATTAGAGTCCTGGGAGTAGAAGTAGATTGAATGAAAACTGCGTGAGCAAGTTGTAGAACTAACCAAGAGACTGACAATAATGTGTGAGGAGCTAAAGGATTTAAAGCAGCAGCAGTATCAGCATCCTGAAGACTCCTGGTCCCACAGAGACAGATAGCATTATGGCTCCAGAGACAGTGGCCATTGACACTCAAGGGAGGCCTATCTGCAGGAAGTGCCAGAGAAGTGACCACATCGAATGGGAGTGCCAAGCAGAACACCCAAAACAGGGCCTAATTCTTGTTGACGTCCAGGATGATGGATTTCCCCCTGTTATCCTGGATATGAAAGTTTTGCAAAACTGCCTGCAAGTGATGTTGAATGCCCTGAAGCATGAATTGACCTTGGCTCTGTAATGCAGGTGCTGGAATGCAACACACAGAGACACAAGGCGAGGACAATCAAAAATGAATATAAACAGTTTATATATACAGTACAGACCAAAAGTTTGGACACACCTTCTCATTTAAAGATTTTTCTGTATTTTCATGACTTTGAAAATTGTACATTCACACTGAAGGCATCAAAACTATGAATTAACACATGTGGAATTATATACTTAACAAAAAAGTGTGAAGCAACTGAAAATATGTCTTATATTCTAGGTTCTTCAAAGTAGCCACCTTTTGCTTTGATGACTGCTTTGCACACTCTTGGCATTCTCTTGATGAGCTTCAAGAGGTAGTCACCGGAAATGGTTTTCACTTCACAGGTGTGCCCTGTCAGGTTTAATAAGTGGGATTTCTTGCCTTATAAATGGGGTTGGGACCATCAGTTGTGTTGTGCAGGAGTCAGGTGTATACACAGCTGATAGTCCTACTGAATAGACTGTTAGAATTTGTATTATGGCAGGAAAAAAGCAGCTAAGTAAAGAAAAATGAGTGGCCATCATTACTTTAAGAAATGAAGGTCAGTCAGTGCGAAAAATTGGGAAAACTTTGAAAGTGTCCCCAAGTTCAGTTGCAAAAACCATCAAGCGCTACAAAGAAACTGGCTCACATGAGGACCGCCCCAGGAAAGGAAGACCAAGAGTCACCTCTGCTTCTGAGGATAAGTTTATCCGAGTCACCAGCCTCAGAAATCGCAGGTTAACAGCAGCTCAGATTAGATACCAGGTCAATGCCACAAAGAGTTCTAGCAGCAGACACATCTCTTCAACAACTGTTAAGAGGAGACTTTGTGCAGCAGGCCTCCATGGTAAAATAGCTGCTAGGAAACCACTGCTAAGGACAAGCAACAAGCAGAAAAGACTTGTTTGGGCTAAAGAACACAAGGAATGGACATTTGACCAATGGAAATCTGTGCTTTAGTATGATGAGTCCAAATTTGAAATCTTTGGTTCCAACTACCGTGTCTTTGTGCGACGCAGAAAAGGTGAACGGATGGACTCTACATGCCTGGTTCCCACTGTGAAGCATGGAGGAGGAGGTGTGATGGTGTGGGGGTGCTTTGCTGGTGACACTGTTGGGCATTTATTCAAAATTGAAGGCATACTGAACCAGCATGGCTACCACAGCATCTTGCAGCGGCATGCTATTCCATCCGGTTTGTGTTTAGTTGGACCATCATTTATATTTCAACAGGACAATGACCCCAAACACACCTCCAGGCTGTATAAGGGCTATTTGACCAAGACGGAGAGTGATGGGGTGCTACGCCAGATGACCTGGCCTCCACAGTCACCAGACCTGAACCCAATCGAGATGGTTTGGGGTGAGCTGGACCGCAGAGTGAAGGCAAAAGGACCAATAAGTGCTAAGCATCTATAGGAATTCCTTCAAGATTGTTGGAAGACCATTTCCGGTGACTACCTCTTGAAGCTCATCAAGAGAATGCCAAGAGTGTGCAAAGCAGTCATCAAAGCAAAAGGTGGCTACTTTGAAGAACCTAGAATATAAGACATATTTTCAGTTGTTTCACACTTTTTTGTTAAGTATATAATTCCACATGTGTTAATTCATAGTTTTGATGCCTTTAGTGTGAATGTACAATTTTCATAGTCATGAAAATACAGAAAATCTTTAAATTAGAAGGTGTGTCCAAACTTTTGGTCTGTACGGTAGATATAACTGGTATTCTGAACAAGGGAATGGCAACAGAGGTAATGAACGGTAATTTGAAATATTAACAAAATACGAAATCTCTCAAGGTAGTGTGTTGCACCCAATCATGGGAGTCTCCACGTCAGTTCTTTAACTCTGTATATGGCCCTAGCGGGGGTCACCGGTTATTTCCGCTAGGCCAAAAGTCTTTTCCGGACAAAGTCAATTAAATCACGTTTAACTTCTTCCTCCCCAACCGTTCCCCTCCCAACCTGAGTACCTAAACCCAAATGGCCCCGGTACCATGAGTGAACAGTAGAAGTGACGGCCCTGTTCACGTATGTAGCTCCTCGGCTTTCACTGGCATGACTTTCCTGGCGCAGCTGTGTCCCAACTCCTCTCTTCCTGGCCGTTGGAGGCAGTCCCTCAAGCCGTGGACAGGGGGTCCAGACCTCGTCTGTCGGCGGGCGACGTCGGGTTCCGCGAACTCACTCAGCACCGCAAGCAGGTTCCGACTCTCCTAAGTAGGCACAGCACTCGGGGCCCATCTGTGAGGGATCCGGAGCTCATTCACCAGTGTCCGGCTGTGGCACCTCGCAGGCCTCTGGCTTAGGCCTGGCACGTGGGGCTTCTCAGCACGTAGGGAGTATGTCTGCTCCTCTCTGCTGCTTAGCGCCAACACCACCCACCTCAGGCTTGGCGCGCTGGCCTCTTATACCCAGGAACTCCTTCCTGGAAGTCACCTGACTGGGTCCAGTGTCTAAATCTGCTCCCCCTTCAACTTCGCTTGCACATCTTGGTTCCGCTTGACTGTGCCTGACCAGCAGATGGCAATCTCTCTCCATCTTTGAAGCATCCTGTAAGAATTCTCTTAAAGGCTTTCTAGTCTCTATTACAGCTCCATCCAAAAAAAAAAGAAGTGATCTAGAGAACCAGCTGCCTACTGCATGGGTAACAAATTTTTGATGGCCCAGATGGAAGCATCAGTATGGCGAGTAGACGTCCTATCTTTTTACCTGCAGGTACAGAGATGGTGATCTGGGTCAAAGCATGAATAGGACATCGAGGTCAAAACTATGATGTCCTGGTGGAACCGATCCCGCTGAATGAAATGTCCGTTCTGGTCGCACGGAGTCTAGCTACAGTAACCGGAGGGAGAGTCCCCATTCATTTGCTGAATCTTAGTGATTAACAGGTGAAGTTGAGAAGGTACCGTGCTGTTGCCAAGCTGTCAAAAGTGTCCTTACAAGATATCCTGAGTCAAGAGGCTCTGAACTACCAACAAGGTGCCCAGACAAAGGTTAGTCCTGTTAAATCTCCTGAAAACCCATGGTGGGAAGAGATTCATGTGGGAGACCAGAACACCCCAGACAAGTGGAAGAATGGAGTTCTAAAGGTCGTGAAAGAACACCATCAAACCTTCAGAAAGAATTCCATGTACTTTGGGAAAGTGGAAGTCATCAAGCACAACATCCCCCCCCCACCGATTCACACTCTCCTATCCGGCAAAGACACCGGCCCATCCCTCCATCGATGTACCAGCAAGTGAAAAAGTTAATCCAGGACATGAAATGCACAGATGTGATCAGAGACAGTCACAATCCCTGGGCGGCACCACTTGTCCTTGTGAGGAAGAAAGAAGGGAACAGCCGCTTCTGTGTGGACTATACAAAGCTGAATAGTGTCACCCACAAAGATGCTTACCCCATGCCACATATTGAGGAATCCTTCACAGCCTTAAAGTCAACTACATTCTTCTCAACATTGGACCTGACCAGCGGTATTGGTGTGACACCCCAGGGGTCTGGTTGCCACAGTAATAGAGATATTATGTCTGAGAGCAAGTGGGAGGTTTCTCTGGTCAGGAGTCCTAAGCATGCAACACGGCCCACCCAAACCTGGGAGGGGAGGAATCTGCCCTTATAAACTGGGTCTGGGGCGGGATTAGGTGAGACAGAGCCTGCAGAACAAGCAGAGCAGTCAGAGCCTGGACAGGAAAAGATACATCAGGAGCTCTGTAGGAGCAGAGGCAGAAGGCCAGGGGCTGTGAGCAGAGATATAGCTCGCCCTGGCTGAAGTTACTAAAACCGGACACAGGAGTCCGAGGCTGTGGGGACTGATATATACCCAGCAGCAGAAACCAGCCGGCAGGGGATTCCAGGTCCTCTGGCCATAGAAGCCCGGAGGCTCAGTCACAAAGAAGGGACCAACGCCGCCATCCAGGAGCGGAGGCTAACAGAAGGCCCCAAGTCACCAGCCATACGGGTGAGCACCACACAGTATACTCAGGGACGTGGGCTACTTGTAACCGCTGACAACAAGGTAGCCAGGAAGAGTGCAGATAAACGGGGAGGCCTACAACTCCACCTGGCCAGGGGAACTCCTGCTTGCTCGCAGACTGACCAGGCCCCTTATACTAGCCAGTACTCCCGGGAGGGTCTGCCTTGTACCATCAGTAAAGACCCTGAACTGCACCTCACGTCTCTGTGATTCCTTGCCGCACCAGCACCATTAGCACTGGGACCCTCACACCATCACTCCCATCATCTCTCACATTAGCTGCCCTGAGGCAATACTTCTCCCGTGGGGAGTTATCCCATACTCGGCTGCGCAGACAACATCAGCCTCAGCGGTCGGCAGCGCAGCGGTGGTCCCCACTGACCGCAATCCACGGGTGGCGTAGTCGGACATTTGCTATACATTAAGACTGCCACTGGTTTGACCACCCTGGGCACGGACCGGGTCACCGCCACACGGAGACTACAATCCCCAGCATTCTACAACAGGCCCGGTTCCGGGTTCCCCTGCACAACACAGGCCCAGGGGGCGCGTCAACTTTGGCGTAGTCGGCAGGATTTCGTGCCCGCAACCACCGGGTACTGCGTGCCTGAAAAAGAGACTTTTATACTTACCTGTGGTGAAGTTTCCCGCCGTCCGGAGTCGTTTCCCGCCATCCGGAGCCGATTCCCGCCATCAGACGCCATCTTGGACCGTTTCCCGCCGTCTTCTGCCTTCTTCCCGCCATCCGCAGCTGCTTCCCGCCTTCGGACGCCATCTTCGGGACGCCGCACGGGAAGAAGAGGGGCGTGGACGCCAAAAGCGCGTGAGATCCGAAACTCCGCCCCACGCTCCGCCCCACGCTCTGACGCTGCGCAAGGTCCTGGAAGGGAGGAAGAGCGACGCTGACGTCATCGGAGCGCGACGCCAGGTCCTCAAACCCGACGATCGACTGCGGAGCCGCGGCCTTCGGAAGAAGAGCATCGCAAGGTAGGCCACGGTCCACTAGGGGGGAAGGAGGATGTCAGACACCGAGGGGAGCTCCACTGCCACAGCCACCGCCAGCGCAACCGCTGCAGCAGTCATGCCATTCACCATGCCCTACATCCCGGGGGCAACCTGGCTACCCCAGTACTCAGGGGAGTCACATACTCTAAATGACTTTAGAGAAAGACTGGATAGCCACTTCCAGGTGTACCCCCTCACAGAAGAGCAAAAAGTGAGCATCCTGGTGGCCCAATTAATCGGGGCAGCCCAAAGGGAGGTAAAGTCCAGGCCACCTGGGAGGAAGAGGACTGTCAGAGAAATACTAGCCCGGCTGAAAGACACATTTGATACCCGCACCTAAGCCGAAATAAAGCTCAGATTTTACGGGTGTAAACAGCGGGCACATGAGAGTATAAGAGACTATGCTCTAAACCTACAAGAGGCCCTGAGAGCCATTAAGCAGGCAGACCCTGACAGCGAGGGAAATGAAGATAAGCTGTTGACTGAACAATTTATTGAGGGTCTACTGTGCAATGCCCACCGAACCCAGTTGCTGGCAATGGCCTTACAGGACCCTGACCTGGACTTTGCACAGTTCAAGGACAGAGCCATCCGGGTGCTCCGAGAACCGGCACCAGGTGGCGCTGTGACCCACAGGCGCCCTGCTATCACTTACCACCAGGAGACGGCGCCCTTGTCTGCAGGGCCTGTGGGAGCTGATGCGCAGGCTTTAAACAGTGACCCGGCTACAGACCTGCACCATCAGGTCCAAGAGCTGACTAAGAGCGTTGCCGCGCTAACCAGAACTGTGCAGTCTTTACAGGTCTCTTCTCCAGGAAAGATCCAGCTGGCATCCGGACCGGAGGACGTCCCGTGGCACCGACTGAGGAGGACCCCACCGGCCAGAGGAAGACCCAGCGACAGATACAACGAGGACGGACGACCCATCTTCCGCCGCTGCAATCAACCCGGACATGTGGCAAGGTAGTGTCATTTAAACGGGCACAACCTGGGGTAGAGGGCCAACCCCCAGGCATAAGACCATCAGGCCCATCAAACTGGCGTGATAAATACGTAGGGGGACGTCCAATCTTGCCTGTGGTTCTGGATGGCATTCCTATGAGTGCCCTACTAGACACTGGCTCACAGGTGACCACCATCCCATACGTGCTCTTTAAACAGTACTGGAATGACTCGGACATAACCCGCTACCCAGATGACAACCTGAGTATCATCGCCAGCAATGGTCAGCCCGTGCCGCAGGTGGGATTCAAAGAGGTGACCATTAAGATCGGTAAAGTCAAACTGGCGGCACAAGGACTGATTATAGTGGACATAGACCGTCATGAGAGTCACCCTAGAATAACCTTGGGAAGTAATGTGATTGAAAATTGTCTTGCAGAGGTGATTCTCATTTTACAGCAGGTTGCCAAGAACGTCAGTTCCGGCCAGCAGCGTGTGCTCCAAAAAGAGATCCGGGCACTGATGAAGCGGCAACAGGTGGAACTATCTGGTGGTGAGATAGGTAGCGTGAGAATGTGTGACCCGTTCCCTATTGCCATGCCCCCAAAAAGTGAGATGATGATTTGGTGCCGGGCAGCTATTGGTCTAAGAGGTAGAGACTACCAAGCAATGGTAGAACCCGTCTACTCAGACAGTAGGCCCACCATTTTGACAGCACGGGGGGTGGTCGATGTACGCCATGGGAGGGTGCCCGTTCGCATCATAAATATCGGGGAGAGAGAAGTACACCTGCCCCGGTATGCCACGCTAGCCAAATTGTTCACCATCAACCAGAACTCTGTACAGGCCGTGGAACCCTTGCCTCCATCTCAACCAGAGGAAGGTAACGGCTCTAAGAAACCAATGGAGGACTGGTGTCAGCAACTGCATTTGGGTACTGACTCCACTCCCTCACACCAGAAACAGGGAGTCTATCGGGTGGTTCGAGAGTACGAGAGAGTGTTTAGTAAACACCCGCTAGACTTCGGACGAGTAAAGGGGGTAGAACACCACATACCCACGGGAAACCATCCTCCCATAAAGGAGAGATACCGACCCGTACCCCCGGCACACTACGAACACGCCAAGGGGATGCTTAGAGACATGAAGGAGGCTGGGGTAATCAGGGACAGCTGTAGCCCCTGGGCAGCTCCACTAGTCTTATTGAAAAAGAAAGACAACACCATGAGAATGTGTGTAGATTACAGGAAGGTCAACCGTATCACACACAAAGATGCGTACCCGTTACCAAGGATAGAAGAGTCCTTAGCTGCATTAAAATCTGCTAACTTCTTCTCTACTTTGGATCTCACTAGCGGGTACTGGCAGGTTCCTGTAGCAGAGGCGGACCGGGAGAAGACCGCATTCACCACCCCGATGGGTCTCAGCGAATTTAACTGTATGCTGTTCGGGCTCTGCAACGCACCAGGAACCTTCCAACGGTTGATGGAATGCTGTCTGGGACACCGGAACTTCGAGACGGTCCTGTTATACCTGGACGATGTCATCGTCTATTCCAAGACCTACGAGGACCACCTGAAACACCTGGCAGAAGTGTTCGAAGCTCTGGCAAACTACGGCCTAAAGGTGAAACCCTCCAAGTGTCACCTTCTGAAACCAAAGGTGCAATACCTGGGATACGTGGTGAGTGCTGACAGAGTGGCTCCTGACCCTGATAAGATCACCGTGATTAAGGACTGGCCAAGACCCTCCAGCATAAAGGAAGTGCGGCAGTTCCTCGGCTTGGTAGGCTACTACCGAAGATTCATTCCCGGTTTCATCAAAATGGCAGCCCCTATGCAGGACCTCCTGATAGGTCAATCTCGGAAAGCCAAAAACCAGAAGCCGCCCTTTAGGTGGGAAAAGCTGGAAGAGGAGTCCTTCTGCCAGCTGAAGATGGCCCTCACGGGGGATGAAATCCTGGCATATACAGACTACAGCCAGCCCTTTATCCTCCACACGGACGCAAGCAACATCGGGCTAGGAGCCGTACTGTCCCAGATCCAGCAAGGGAAAGAACGGGTAATCGCTTACGCCAGCCGAAAGCTACGGCCCACGGAGAGGAACCCTGAGAATTATAGCTCATTCAAGCTGGAGTTCCTGGCAGTAGTGTGGGCAGTGACCGAACGTTTCAAGCATTACCTTGCCTCCTCCAAATTCACCGTGTACACGGATAACAACCCGTTGACACACCTGGACACTGCAAGGCTCGGTGCCCTGGAACAGAGATGGATGGCCCGCCTGTCCAACTTTGAATTCACCATCAAATACTGGGCAGGACGCTCAAATGCCAACGCGGATGCCCTGTCTAGAATGCTGAACTTACCGGACGTAGGGGAAGATCCAGAAGATCTGGAAGAAGTTGAGCTCCCTGCGTTCCACCGTCATGGGATTACCCTGTATTCCCACCGTGTGAAGGACAGGCGCTCCGTGACATTCAATCCCTTGCCCCACTACAACTGGGCGGAGACGCAAGACAGTGATCCCGCAGTCCATTTGGTGAAGGAAATGCTGACCCAGGCCGATGCCCGTCTTGACCCAGATGCTCCGGAGGAGACCAAGCAACTGTGGAAGGAGAAAAGTAAGCTGTTCCTCTACAGGGAGAAGCTGTGCCGGAGAATGGTTAACTCTCGAACACATGAGTTGACCTGGCAGGTAGTGGTCCCAAGACGAGACGCGGCTATGGTTCTGGAGGCATACCACAACGGAGCAGGGCATTTCGGATGGAAGAAGCTGGAGTTCTTGTTGCGTGAACGGTTCTACTGGGTAGGCATGAGAGGAGCCATCGAGAGGTGGTGCAGAGACTGTGGCCCGTGCCACCTGAGAAGAAAAGACCGAGCCAGCCAGAAGACTCCCCTGCAGCCCATCATCACCAGACAGCCACTGGAACTGGTAGCCCTGGACCATGTGAAACTGGCTCCAAGCAGATCTGGGTATGTCTACGCCCTCACAATCGTAGATCATTACTCCCGGTTCCTGGTGGTGGTCCCGGTCAAGGACTTAACGGCTCAAACAGCAGCTAGAGCCTTCCAGCAGCACTTCTGCCGTCCACACGAGTACCCGGACCAAGTGTTGACAGACCAAGGACCAGCCTTCGAAGCGGAGGTCTTCCAGGAGTTCTGCAACCTGTATGGCTGCAAGAAGATAAGAACAACGCCCTATCACCCTCAAACCAATGGACTCTACGAGAAGATGAACCAGGTGGTGATAGATCTGCTAAAAACATTGCCCCTGGAAGAACGCAGTCTGTGGCCTGAGAAACTGCCCGATCTGGTGGACCTGTATAACCACATCCCTGTAGGTTCCACCAACTGTACCCCGGCTTACCTAATGAGAGCAAGACCTGGTAAGCTGCCTATTGACCTGGATATGGGAGTCCTGACGCCTGAGGACACCTCGCCAGAGGCAGACTGGGATCCAGAACGGCAGCAGCAGTATCGGAAAGTACAGGAGAGCGTCAAGCGAAGTCTGTCTCAAGCTAGAGAAAGGCAAGAGAAGGCTTATAACCAGTATGCTCCCGCTGTTCCCCTGGTACCTGGAGAGCAGGTCTTGAAGAGGAAGAGGCGGCTCCACAAGTTGGACGACCAGTGGGAGAAGGACCCGTACATCGTACTGCCATCAAGCCATGAGAACCCAAAAATCTGCGTAATCAGTAAGGATGGAGGAGAAACCACAGCCATTGTCTCCAGAGACCACCTGAAGAAGTGTCCCGAGCAGCTGCAAAGCCCTGAAGAAGATCAAGGAAACCCTCAACCCGCAGAGGAAAGGGAAGAAATGATCAGTACCGTACTCGAAGATTTCCCCCGGTCTTGGACACAAGTAAACGGTGCTGTCGTGGTACCCGTCCTCACCTTTCTCCAGCCAGCCCCGCAAGTGCCTACAGAGGAACCGGTAGAGCTGGAAGAGCAGCCGGCCCAAGAGGCAGAAGAGTCCACACCAGCAGTACAGGAGGATCAACCCTCTGCTAGTAGTGAGCCTGCCGTGCCCCTAGTGAGCCAAAGAGTGAGCAGACAGCTGCCCAGCTTACCCATAACACCTCCTACACCCTGTAGTGCAGAACCAGTTAGTGAGCTCCGTAGGTCCACTAGAGTCACTAGAGGTCAGATGCCCGCTCGCTGAAGAATCTAAACTAATGCACTGTGAATTTATCTGCTAACTGTTTATGGTTTATGTTTGTTGCCTGTTATTAATTATGTTTCTCAGTTACCCTGCAGATTTTTATGGACTAACAGGTTATGGACGCTGGATAACCGGAACAGTTTTGTAGATAGTTGCACCTTGGTGCCTCTTGCGAAGACGGCCGCGGAAGAGAAAACCTGTCTGGCGTGGCCTCCTTGCGGCCCAAAGTAGTTAGTCTACCCTTGCAGTCACGCCCAAGGACAACGCAAGGGGTTTGCTTTGGACACGTCCCCTACTTCGCTTAAAGCTTCACCTTGGGTGATATGGACACTCGGTTGCGGACACGCCGTGACCTTTAAAGAACTAAAGCTTCTTGTAAATATGTTATCGTATTATTGTTTATACCCTGTTATTATGTTTTAAAATGGTGTTTAGTCCCGGAGTACTAAAATTTACTATGGGGGAATGTGACACCCCAGGGGTCTGGTTGCCACAGTAATAGAGATATTATGTCTGAGAGCAAGTGGGAGGTTTCTCTGGTCAGGAGCCCTAAGCATGCAACACGGCCCACCCAGACCTGGGAGGGGAGGAATCTGCCCTTATAAACTGGGTCTGGGGCGGGATTAGGTGAGACAGAGCCTGCAGAACAAGCAGAGCAGTCAGAGCCTGGACAGGAAAAGATACATCAGGAGCTCTGTAGGAGCGGAGGCAGAAGGCCAGGGGCTGTGAGCAGAGATATAGCTCGCCCTGGCTGAAGTTACTAAAACCGGACACAGGAGTCCGAGGCTGTGGGAACTGATATATACCCAGCAGCAGAAACCTGCCGGCAGGGGATTCCAGGTCCTCTGGCCATAGAAGCCCAGAGGCTCAGTCACAAAGAAGGGACCAGCGCCGCCATCCAGGAGCGGAGGCTAACAGAAGGCCCCAAACCAGGGGAGGAGTCCTGAGGAGATAATTTGCATATTCCCACTGCATTTTGGGGTAAGTGAAGAGTCTCCGCGAGCTCAAAGAACACTGGATTTTGGCTGTTGGAGCTGAAAAGAGGACATCGGCCTCTTGAAGCTTTTTTTTTTTTTTTTTTTTTTTTAAGCTTTTTTCACTGTTTTCAGAACATTAACAGTAAGAACATGGAAGAGTCCAGGAGCCATTTGGTGAGCTGCATATCTTGCTACATGTTCACAGACTTGCCAGTGGAAAAGCCAAACTTCACATGCCAGAAATGCAAGCTTGTGTCCCTGTTGGAGGAAAAGTTGCGAAATCTAGAAGAGAGGTTAACTACCTTGAAAATCATTAAGGAAGGTGAAGAGTTCTTAGACAGAGCAGAATTATCTCTTCATGATTCAGAAAGAGAAGAAATTCGAACTGCACCTGACGAAACAGAGGAATGGAAGCATGTGACCCAGAGAAGTAGGAGGATAGAGAGGCAGTCAGCACCCATACTGCTCAGGAACCAGTACCAGGCTCTCACGCAGGAGAACCATGAAGAAATACAGCAAAATAAGACTTTGCCAGCAATGAATAACCTTGTAAGCCCTCAGAATCCTCCTGGATGGAGAAAGAAGAATGTTGTGAAGAAAAAACGGAGAGTGGTGGTCATGGGGGATTCCCTGTTAAGAGGAACAGAGGCCGCTATCTGCAGACCAGACATAACCTCAAGAGAAATGTGCTGTCTTCCAGGAGCAAAAATTAAAGATGTGTCTGACAGGATATCAAGACTCTTCAGACCTACAGATCACTACCCATTCCTGCTAATACATGTGGGGACAAATGACACCGCAAGAAAGGACCTGGAAACCATCTGCAGTGACTTTGAAGACTTAGGCAAGAAAGTGAAAGAATTGGGAGCACAGGTGGTCTTCTCATCCATCATCCCAGTGGATGGCCATGGAACAATGAGGTGGAATAAGATTCTACAGGTGAACAACTGGCTACGTCGATGGTGCCGTCAACAAGGATTTGGATTTCTGGATCACGGAATGAATTACCTATACGATGGACTACTTGCTAGAGATGGGGTGCACCTTACGAAGACTGGAAAACATGTATTTGGAAGTCGCCTTGCTACACTCATCAGGAGAGCTTTAAACTAGAACAATGTGGGAAGGGAAGCAAAAGGCCAGAAAAAGCCATACAGCTGACAAATACTATTGAGATCTCTGCTACTGGAAGTGGAAAGGAAGAACAAAGACAAAACAATTTAAATAATAAAAATATGGGAGGAAGAGAAACCAATCACAAACTAAAATGTTTTTATACAAATGCACAAAGCATGGGCAACAAACAAGGAGAATTGGAACTACTAACGCAGGAAAAGGAATATGATGTTATTGGAATCACTGAAACTTGGTGGGACGATACACATGATTGGAATAAAAGGCTAAAAGGATACAACTTATTTGCAAGAAACAGACTTGATAAACGAGGAGGAGGTGTCGCATTGTATGTTAGAAAAGCGTATATCTGCACAGAGATTGAAGCTTCAGAGACTGGGAGTTCTGTGGAAACTGTTTGGGTAAGAATACAAGGAGAGAACAACGGAAAGGACACCATTGTAGGCATTTACTACAGGCCACCTGGGCAAGCTGAAGATATGGATGAACTCTTTATGTATCAAATGACCAAGTTCTCCAAAAAATATGACGTAGTGGTCATGGGAGATTTCAACTATCCAGACATTTGTTGGGAATCTCTCTCAAGTAAAACTAACAGGTCAAGCAAATTCTTATCCTCTCTTGCTGACAACTTTATCTTCCAAAAGGTAGGGGAGAAAACAAGGGGATCTGCTACTTTGGATCTAATCCTTATAAACAGGGAGGAAATGGTTGAGGAGGTAAAGGTGGCTGGGACGCTAGGAGGCAGCGATCATGCTATTATAGAATTTTGGATAACTAGAGGAGGAAGACATGTGAAGACTCAAACTTCAAGGTTAGATTTTAGAAAGGCAGATTTTAAGAGACTCAGAAAGAGAATAGGAGGGATCCAATGGCTGGATGTCCTTAAGGACAAAAATGTCCAGGAAGGATGGGAAATTTTTAAAAATGAGATTCTCAAAGCACAATCGTTAACAATCCCGAAAAGTAGGAAGAATGGGAAGCATTTAAGGAAACCAGGATGGATGAACACAGAACTTAAACACATGCTAAAAAGAAAGAAAGAAATGTTTATTAAATGGAAAGAGGGAGGCATATCTAAAGAAGATTATAATGCAGTCTGCAGATCCTGCAGGGCACGTATCAGGTTAGCTAAAGCTGACAATGAATTAAGGCTTGCAAGAGATGTCAAAAGCAATAAAAAAGGATTTTGGGGGTATGTCAAAAGTAAAAGAAAAGTCAAAGATGCTATAGGATTTTTACAGGATGAAAATGGAGAAATGGTAAGAGAGGATGTTGAGAAGGCCGAACTTTTTAATTCCTATTTTGCATCTGTTTTCTCTCAGAAAGAAAATGTAACATCAACTGATCTTCACTGTCCTTTTAGAGGAATAGAGGAATCCAAGTTATCTGTAAACAGAAAGATTGTGAGGGAATATTTAGCTAACATAAATGAGTTCAAGTCTCCAGGTCCAGATGAATTACACCCCAGAGTACTGAAGGAGATCATAGAAGAAATTTTAGAACCACTCTCCATAATCTTTGAAAATTCTTGGAGAACAGGAGAAGTCCCAGAAGACTGGAGAAGAGCAAATGTTGTTCCTATCTTCAAAAAGGGGAAGAAGGTGGACCCAGGGAACTATAGGCCGGTGAGTCTGACTTCTATACCAGGAAAGATCTTTGAACAAATTATTAAACAACATGTATGTAAGTACATGGATAAGAATGAAGTGATTAACCAGAGTCAGCATGGGTTTGTAACTAACAAGTCATGTCAGACTAACTTAATTTCCTTCTATGACAGAATCACTGACTGGGTGGATCAGGGAAATGCTGTAGATATAGTATATCTTGACTTCAGCAAAGCATTTGACAAAGTATCTCACACCATCCTTATTGAAAAAATGACCAAGTATGCAATGGACCAGGCAACTGTTAGGTGGATTCATAACTGGCTTAGTGATCGGACTCAAAGGGTGGTTGTAAATGGCTTCACATCCAGCTGGCTGAATGTCTCAAGTGGGGTACCACAGGGCTCCATCCTGGGACCTGTATTGTTCAACATCTTTATCAATGATTTAGATGAAGGAATTGAGGGTAAACTGATTAAATTTGCTGATGACACAAAGCTAGGAGGGATAGCTAATACTAGAGAAGAGAGAGAGAGGATTCAAAAAGACCTAAATAAACTGGAGCAGTGGGCAGCAACCAACAGAATGGTTTTTAACAGGGAAAAATGCAAAGTACTACATCTGGGCAATAAAAATGAAAAAAGCATATACAGAATGGGAGGAATAGAGCTAAGCAACAGTACATGTGAAAAAGACTTAGGTATACTAATAGATCATAGACTGAACATGAGTCAACAGTGTGATGCAGCAGCAAAAAAGGCAAATACAATTCTGGGATGTATTAACAGAAGCATACAGTCTAGATCACGTGAAGTCATTATCGGTCTTTACTCCTCTTTGGTCAGACCTCATCTGGAATACTGTGTACAGTTTTGGGCACCACATTTTAAAAAAGACATAGACAAACTGGAGCAAGTTCAGAGAAGAGCGACCAGAATGGTGACTGGTCTGCAAACCATGTCCTATGAGGAACGGTTGCAGGATTTGGGAATGTTTAGCTTGCAAAAAAGAAGACTGAGAGGAGACTTAATAGCTGTCTACAAATATGTCAAGGGCTGTCACATTGTAGAAGGATCATCTTTATTCTCATTTGCACAAGGAAAGACTAGAAGCAATGGGATGAAACTAAATGGGAGGAGACACAGATTAGATATTAGAAAAAACTTTTTGACAGTTAGGGTGATTAATGAGTGGAACAGGCTGCCACGAGAGGTGGTGAGTTCCCCTTCAATGGACGTCTTCAAACAGAGGCTGGACAGACATCTGTCTGAGATGATTTTGTGAATCCTGCTTTGAGCAGGGGGTTGGACCAGATGACCCAGGAGGTCCCTTCCAACTCTACCATTCTATGATTCTATGATTCTATGATTCTAAGTCACCAGCCATACGGGTGAGCACCACACGGTATACTCAGGGACATGGGCTACTTGTAACCGCTGACAGCAAGGTAGCCAGGAAGAGTGCAGATAAACAGGGAGGCCTACAACTCCACCTGGCCAGGGGAACTCCTGCTTGCTCGCAGACTGACCAGGCCCCTTATACTAGCCAGTACTCCCGGGAGGGTCTGCCTTGTACCATCAGTAAAGACCCTGAACTGCACCTCACGTCTCTGTGATTCCTTGCCGCACCAGCACCATTAGCACTGGGACCCTCACACCATCACTCCCATCATCTCTCACATTAGCTGCCCTGAGGCAATACTTCTCCCGCGGGGAGTTATCCCATACTCGGCTGCGCAGACAACATCAGCCTCAGCGGTCGGCAGCGCAGCGGCGGTCCCCACTGACCGCAATCCACGGGTGGCGTAGTCGGACATTTGCTATACATTAAGACTGCCATTGGTTTGACCACCCTGGGCACGGACCGGGTCACCGCCACACGGAGACTACAACCCCCAGCATTCTACAACAGGCCCGGTTCCGGGTTCCCCTGCACAACACAGGCCCAGGGGGCGCGTCATTGGCAAAGAGAGAAAAAGGCCTTTATGACACCTATGGGCCTGTTTGAATTCAATTTTATGCCATTTGGACTGTGCAATACCCCAGGAACTTTCCAAAGACTAATGGAATATTGCCTAAGTCACAAGAACGTTGAGATAATCCTGATTTATCTGGATGATCTGATCGTGTTTTAGAGAGCATATGAAGAACACCTTGAGCACCTGTGAGATGTCTTCAAGATTCTCATCAACTATGGCCTGAAAGTCAAACCCTCCAAGTGCCATCTATTGAAACCCAGAATGCAATATCTAGGCCAGGGTTCCCCCATTCCAGTCCTCTAGGCCCACCAACAGGTCATGTTTTCAGGATTTCCTTAGTATTGCACAGGTGATAATTACATCACCTGCACAGGCAATAATTCCATCACCTGTGCAATACTAAGGAAATCCTGAAAACATGACCTGTTGATGGGCCTTGAGGACTGGAGTTGGGGAAATCCTAATCTAAGCAACATAGTGAGTGCTAAAGGAGTGGTTCTTGACCTGAAAAGATTGCCGTTATACAGAAGTGGCCTGTCGCTATTACTGTCAGAAGTTTCTTGGGATTTGCAGGATACTACCGCCACTTCATCTAAAACGTCACCTAGATTGCTGCACCTTTGCAAGAGCTGTTGAGAGGACATTCTCCACGAAAGACAAGAAAGTGTTAATTGATCACTTGGACTGAGGAATTAGATATCTCCTTGAATCAACTGAAGAAAATGTTGACGGAGGCTCCTATCATGGCATACCGTGACAACAACTGTCCGTTTCATCTTTATACCGATGCTAACAAGAAAGGACTAGGTGCTGTCCTTGCACAAGTTCAAGATTGTAAGGAGATGGTGACTGCCTATGCAAGTCATTCCCTCAGACCAACAGAGCAGAATCCAGAGAACTACAGTTCCTTCAAGTTTGAGTTCCTTGCACTGGTATGGGCACTGACAGAGAAGTTCAGAGACTACTTGGCAGCTATTGCTTTCATAGCCTTCACAAATAACAACCTGTTGTTGCACCTGAACACAGCCCAACTGGGAGCCCTAGAACAGAGATGGGCATCAAGACTGGCAAATTACCAATTCACTATCAAATATAGAGTAGGAAAATCTAACACCAATGCTGACATGTTTTTTTCAGCTTCCTACTCTTAAAGAGCCTGAGAGTTGATGAATGGAAAAAAGTGGAAATGCCAGATTTCCACCAGTTCTCTATAAAGAAGGAGCTTGTGTGTTAAGTAGAAATCTTCAGCCTTTATCTAACCAGCAAGAGCAACAGTTGCAAACTGACAGGGTCCAGTGGATCCAAATCCAGGAAGAGAGTAAAGTGCTGGATCCTCTAAGGAACCGCTTCACTATAAGGAACGGACTTTATAGAGACAAGGGCAACTACAGGAACATTGAGCTGAAAAGACTCTTGAGACAGAGGAAACGGCTATTCTCTGGAAGAGGCCTGCTGGTTCGAAGAATCATTGACGTCACTACCCATGAGAAATAATCTAGATTGTCAAACCAAAACAAGATGCCAACATTGCACTGGAAGCCTATCATGACAAATCCAGACATTTTGGTTGCCACAAAAGTGAGGCCAACACCCAAAAGAGATTCTATTGAATCGGGATGAGAAATGACATAGAAAAATGGTGCCTTGAAAGTACCGCTTGTACCTTGAGACATGGAGAAGGTTCTGACCAGAAAGTACTGCTGCACCTAATAGTCTCTCACTGTCATGGGTTTACCACAACAGAGAGGGCCAGAAGACCACAGCTTCTGATTTCACATACTCCTGCACTGATCAGAAGCACTTCACCTTTATATTAAATGGTGCAGGTTTCCGTTAGCAGTGCAGGGGTTAATCTGTTCAGCTTGGAGTCTCTGAAGCTTTCCAGCTTGGAAGATCTCAGCTGTTCGGTATTGGCCACTCCCCTCTCCTACATATACTCGCCTCTGGCAATCTGGATTGCCAGTGTTCAGTCTTATACTGCCTGGTAAGGAGTTGGTTGTTGTTAGAGGCATTTAGAGTGGTTAATGGTTATCTTTGACTTTGCTAGGTGTTTCGGCTGTGTGCAAATCCTCATGATGTCCTATTTAGTTTCCCTTCCTTTTCTCCCTGGTGTTCCTCTCTGTTGTCTGTGATGCATATTTGTATGATTGGTAGTTTCATTTATCCCTGTACATCCTTCCTTGTTTGTCTGGTTTGTGTTTATACATTGTGACAGAGTCACTGGTGTGATATACGAGGGGAGGTATGTGTCACTCAGGTTGCTCTCTTGTGTGAACTGAGACCTACTGAATTTTTGCCAGCATGTTATATGCTGGGGGTTAACTCTTTTAAAGGGTGTGGTTTTATGTGAATGACAGAGACGGGAGGGACTGCTGAGCATGGTTTAAATGTTCAGTCCTGTTTTTTTTTTCTGTGTTGTTGGTGAGTCTTGAGAGACAAGTCTCCATGCTGTGTAACTTCAGCTCAGAGAGGAGTTGAAGGTGCTGCAAACTGGTGCAGGGCAACCAGCACACATATGGACTGGGTTACCATTTGTCTTTTGCTTTACCTTTATGCCAGCAAAGCTGAGTTTATTTTTGCTGAAGTCTGCAGTGCTTTATGCTGACATAATAAACCTGCAAATGTAACCGTTCCTGTGTCTACTTCCAACTGCAGCCACGTGAGTCGTCCTGCCACAGTTGGTGTGAGAGTGCGAGCACGATTCCAGGAACATGTGCACCTGCCACAGGGATCGGTGGATGTCCTGGGTAAAGGCCGCCAGCCAGCCAGAGATGTCCGGTAAAATGGAGGAGCTCCTCAAGCACTTGCTTCAGAGCCAACAACAGCAACATCAACAGCACTTGCAGAGTCAGCAGAACATGCAGCAGCAGCATCGGGAGCTTCTACACCAGCAACGAGAGCAGCAGTTGCAGAGCCATCAAGCACAGCAAGAGACCAATAAACTCATGCAGCAGATCCAACAGCAGCAACGGCAGATGGACCTCCTAGCAGGGGAGATCCGCAGCAGGGAGGCCGCCCCCCCCCCCCCAAGTCCAGGTGATGTGTCATACGTCCGGAAGGCGCTAAGGCATGCATTGCAAAAGATGACCCCGGGGGATGATGTTGAGGCATTTTGACTGTGTTTGAAAGGGTAGCAGAACGGGAAAAACTTCCACTGGAGCAGTGAGCAGAGGTGCTGGTCCCCTATTTAACGAGTGAACCCCAAAAGGCCTACTATGACCTGGCTCTACAGGATGCACAGGAGTATTCCAAGCTAAAGACAGAGATACTGGCACGCTCGGGAGTGACTATGTCTGTCAGACCACAAAGATTCCACCACTCGGTGTATGCTGGCAACAAACCCCCTTGCTCGCAGATGTCTGACTTGCTACATCTAGTCCAGAAATGGCTGCAGTCAGAGTTTTCCTCTCCTGCCCAGATGGTTGAACCAGTGGTGATGGACAGATTCATCCATTCCCTACCCAGGCCGGTGCAGACCTGGGTTGCCCAGGGCGATCCTCGGAACACAGACGACCTCATGGGCCTGGTATAGAGGTACCAAGTGGTCAAAAAATCCCTTGGTAAACCGGACATAGTCAAT
Source organism: Phyllobates terribilis (assembly GCF_046119375.1). Classification (NCBI taxonomy): domain Eukaryota; kingdom Metazoa; phylum Chordata; class Amphibia; order Anura; family Dendrobatidae; genus Phyllobates; species Phyllobates terribilis. The sequence goes on along the minus strand of NW_027363097.1, from coordinate 1,873,680 downwards.
TCCCCTTACTGGGGTATCCAAAGAGAGGCGGGCTCACCACGTAAGGGGTCTAGAGTCACAAACGGGGGTTGTCCTAATTCCACTGAGGGCCCTGTAAAGACTGCTGTGAGGGATGTGGTGTGTTGGCGGTGTCATAATCCTGGACACATAGCCGCCCGGTGTCATATGGCCCCTGAACCAATGGACTGCAGCCTAGGACAGCATTGTTCCTATTATGCCTATAGAGCAGATGGTTATCCTGGTGAGGGGCCGCAGGCATGTATCGTGTCCGTTAATGGGGTGATGGTGCATGGACTGTTGGATTCAGGGAGTCTAGTGACCCTAATCAGTGCCACCCTTCCCCACCAGCTGATCTCTGCCAAGACTGTGGGTGTTCGCTGCATACATGGGGACGCCAAGGACTACCCTGTGGCCAGAGTGACAGTGGGAACAGACTGTGGTGCCCATTCCCACATAGGTCCAGGTGGTCAAGGACCTGATACATCCCGTCATATTCGGGTGTGATTTCCCATTGTTCTGGGACTTGTGGGGGAAAGGAACTGGACTGAGTCGCGTGGACAAAATCTGGGTCCCTAGAGAAATACCCCCCGTCGACATCTGAAGGGAATGAGTTCCCATTGTGTGTCCTTGCTGGCGACGAGGACGAGACTGTGACCGAGGAGGCTGACCTCCCTGAGTTAGAGGTGCCAGGAGAGAACTTTGGGTCTGCTCAAGTTCGGGAATTGACCTTGAAGGGGGCGTGGGAAAATGTTACTGCCTGTAATGGGGTTGCTCAAGAGCCGGGGGCCGACATCAGGTACCCACACTTCGCAGTTCAGGGGGAGTTATTGTATCGGGTGACCAAACCAAGGGGTGATGAGATAGTGGAGCAGCTTTAGCTCCAGGGCCATACCGACAGATGGTATTAGATATGGCCCATTCACATGTTCTGGGGAGACACCTGAGGGTCGAGAAGACTCAGGAGAGGATATTGAGGAGGTTTTATTGGCCAGGGTGTTACCGGGAGATCCTGAACTATTGTAGGTCCTGCCCCACCTGCCAGATAACCGCCCCCTCTTCCCACTTCCGTAGTCCTTTAATTCCCCTACCTGTGATAGAAATCCCCTTTGAGAGGTTTGCCATGGACCTAATGAGGCCCTTAGTCAAATTGGCCCGGGGCCACCAGTACATCCTGGTGGTCATGGACTATGCGACCGGGTACCCAGAAGTGGTACCACTGAGGAACTCGTCGAGTAGGAGCATAGCCCGGGAACTTGTCCATATATCTGCCAGGACCGGTCTGCCGAAGAAGATACTAATGGACCAAGGAACCCCGTTCATGAGCAAGGTAATGAAGGAGCTGTGTAAAGTCTTTCAGATTACCCAGCTGCGAACCTCCGTTTACCATCTGCAGACAGATGGCCTGGTGGAGCGCTTTAATAAAGCCTTAAAAGCAATGCTCAAAAAGGTCATAGAGAAGGATGGTCGTGACTGCGACTACCTGCTACCATTCCTGCTCTTCTCGGTAAGAGAGGTCCCACAAGCCTCTATGGGTTGCTCCTGGATATTGCCAAGGAAACCTGGGAAGCCGAGGTTACGCCCCACCGGAGAATCATAGAACATGTCGCCCAGATGCAGGAGAGAATGGCGAAAGTGATGCCTATCGTGAAGGCGCATCTCCTCCAGGCACAAGAAGCCCAGGCAAGGGTCTATAACCGGTCAGCGAGGCTGAGACAGTTCCAGCCTGGGGATCGCGTTCTGGTGCTTATTCCCACCGCCAAGTGGCAAGGCCCGTATGAGGTGGGGGAGAAACTCAGCGAAGTGAACTACAAAGTCCACCAGCCAAGCCGAAGAAAACCGCACCAGATATATCATGTGAACTTGCTCAAGCCATGGCAAGATCGGGAAATGTTGGGGGCTCCTTGTTTGGGAGCCAGTCCCAAAGCCATAGTCGAGGATGTCACAATAGCAGAGACTCTATCGCCGGCACAGAAGCAACAATGTAGAGAGCTGCTGCAACAGAACCGTGATCTGCTCTCGGAGTTGCCGAGGCGTACGCAGGTGGTCAAGCATGACAAACTGACAGAAGCGCATGTTAGGGTAAACCTTAAACCCTATAGGATTCCTGAAGCCTGCTGTGAGGTAATCTCAGCCAAGGTGAAGAGGATGCTGGACCTCGGGGTGATAGAGGAATCAAAGAGCGGATGGTCGAGTCCCATCGTTCTCGTACCGAAGAGTGGAGATTTTGTAATGACTACGGCAGGCAGAATGAAGTATCCAAGTGTGACGCATACCCGATGCCCCGCGTTGATGAATTCATCGAGAGGCTTGGACCTGCGAGGTATATTACCACCCTCGACTTGACGAAGGGCTACTGGCAGATCCCCATGTCCCACAGGGCCAAGGAGAAAACAGGTTTCTCAACACCTGATGGGTGTTTCCAGTACACCTGAATGCCTTTCGGACTGCAGGGGCCACCAGCCACCTTCCAGAGGGCCATGGATTGGATCCTCGGCCCACATAAGAAATATGCCGTGGCTTACCTTGATAACATTGTCATCTTTAGCCCAGACTGGGCTAGTCATTTGCCAAAGGTACAGGCAATTCTGGATGCTCTAAGGAAGGCGGGATTTACGATAAATCCAAAAAAATGTGCCATTGGAAAGGAGGAGGCCAAGTACTTAGGCTACATCGTTGGTAGAGGCGAAATTAAGCCACAGGTCAATAAGATCGAGGCAATTCAGAACTGGCCGCAACCGCTCTCCCAGAAGCAGGTGAGAGCGTTTCTTGGAATCGTGGGATATTACCGGCGGTTTGCCATGATTGCCACACCACTGACAGACCTTCTGAAAGACACAAAATCAACGATGGTGAAATGGTAGGTTGAAACTGAGATGGCGTTCCAACAGCTGAAGCTGGCACTCTGTAGGCAACCGGTCCTGGTCACACCAGACTTTACTAAAGAGTTTGTGATCCAGACAGATGCCTCAGAAGTTGGCCTAGGAGCTGTGCTGCCGCAGAAGATAAATGGGGAAGAGCATCCCATCCTGTATATGAGCCGGAAGTTCTCGTCCTGCGAGAAAAATTATGCCACTGTGGAGAAAGAATGCTTAACCATAAAATGGGCTATAGACACGCTAAGATATTACCTACTTGGCCGAAAGTTTAAATTGGTGTCAGGCCATGCCCCTTTGAGATGGTTGAGGGAAAAGAAGGCTAAGAATGCCCGGGTAACCAGGTGGTTCTTAGGTCTCCAAGACTTTAATTTTCACATGGAGCATAGACCCTGAAAGTTACACGCTAATACTGATGCCCTTTACAGAATTCCGTGCTTGGTGTCTGAAGGTGCCCAAGCCCCCGGCTTTGGGCAGAGGGGGGGAATATGTGACAGAGTCACTGGTGTGATATACAAAGGGAGGTATGTGTCACTCAGGTTGCTCTCTTGTGTGAACTGAGACCTACTTAATTTCTGCCAGCATGTTATATGCTGGGGTTAACTCTTTTAAAGGGTGTGGTTTTATGTGAATGACAGAGACAGGAGGGACGTCATTCACCATACCTCCCCATTGAGACATTTGGGGCAGGATGGAGACATTTGGGGGCAGGATGGAGACATTGGGGGCAGGATGGAGACATTGGGGGCAGGATGGAGACAAATGGAGACATGGGGGCAGAATAGAGACAAATGGAGACACGGGGGCAGAATGGAGACAAATGGAGACATGGGGCAGAATGGAGACGAATGGAGACATGGGGATAGGGTGGAGACATTGGGGGAAATATGGAGACATTGGGGGCAATATGGATACATTGGTTGCAGGATGGAGACATTGGGGGCAGAATGGAGACAAATTGAGACATGGGGACAGGGTGGAGACATTGGGGGCAGGATGGAGACTTTGGGGAAGTATGAAGACATGGGGCAGAATGTAGACATTGAGGACAGGATGAAGACATGGGGCAGAATGGAGACATTGGGGCAGAATGGAGACATGGGGCAGAATGGGAGCAGGATGGAGGCAAATGGTGTTAGGATGGAGACAAATAGGGGCAGGATGGATACAGATGGGGCAGGAAGGAGACATTGGAGGCAGAAGTGAGACATTAGGGGCAGACGTGAGAAATTGGGGCAGAAGTGAGACATTGGGGGCAGTATGGAGAAAAATGGTGATATTGGGATGGCATGGAGACAAATGGAGACATGGGGGCAGAAAGGAAACAAATTGAGACATTGGGGGCAGGATGGAGACATTGGGGCAGAAGTGAGACATTGGGGGCAGAAGTGAGACATTGGGGCAGAAGTGAGACATTGGGGGCAGTATGGAGACAAATGGAGATACGGGGCAGAATGGAGACAAATGGAGACATGGGGGCAGAATGGAGACAAGTTGAGACATGGAGGCAGGATGGAGACATTGGTTGCAGGATGGAGACATAGGGGGCAGGATGAAGACATAGGACAGAATGGAGACATTGGGGCAGAATGGAGACATGGCTGCAGAATGGGAGCAGGATGGAGACAAATGGGGGCAGGATGGATACAAATGGGGCAGGATGGAGACATTGGGGGCAAGATGGAGACATTAGGGGCAGGATGGAGACATACGGCCAGGATGTGGGACATTATTAATGTAGGGGCTAATTATGGAGACAACGGGGACAGGATGGAGACAAATGGGGGCAGGATGGATACAAATGGGGGCAGGATGGAGACAATGGGGACAGGATGGAGACATTGGGGGCAGGATGGAGACATTGGGGGCAGGATGGAGACAAATGGGGGCAGGACGGATACAAATGGGGGCAGGATGGAGACATAGGGGCAGGATGGAGACATTGGGGGCAGGATGGAGACATATGGCTAAGATGTGGGACATTATTACTGTAGGGGCTAATTATGGAGACAATGGGGACAGGATGGAGACATTGGGGGCAGGATGGAGACATAGGGCTAGGATGTGGGACATTATTAATGTAGGGGCTAAATATGGAGACAACGGGGACAGGATGGAGACATGGGGGCAGATTGGAGACATTGGGGGCAGAATGGAGACATTGGGGGCAGGATGGAGACATTGAGGGCAGGATGGAGACATTGAGGGCAGGATGGAGACATTGAGGGCAGTATGGAGACATTGGGGGCAGAATGGAGACATTGGGGGCAGAATGGAGAAAAATGAGCAGGTTGGAGACAAATGGAGATATGGGAGCAGAATGAAGACAAATGGAGACATGGGGACAGATTGGAGACATGGAGGCAGATTGGAGACAAATGGAGACATTTTGGCAGGATGGAGATATTGGGGGCAGAATGGAGACATTGGGGGCTTAATGGAGAAAAATGGAGACATGGGGACAGAATGAAGACAAATAGAGACATGGGGCAGGATGGAGACATTGAGGGCAGGATGGAGACATTGAGGGCAGAATGGAGACATTGGGGGCAGGATGGAGACATTGGGGGCAGAATGGAGACAATGGGGGCATGATGGAAACAAATGGAGACATGGGGGCAGAATGAAGACATTGGGGGCAGGATGGAGACATTGGGGCAGAATGGAGATAAATGGCTACATGGAGGCAGGATGGAGACATTGGGGGCAGGATGGAGACATAGGGCCAGGGTGTGGGACATTATTGCTGTAAGGGCTAATTATGGAGAAAATGGGGACAGGATGGACACATTGGGGGGCAGGATGGACACATTGGGGGGCAGGATGGACACATTGGGGGGCAGGATGGATACATTGGGGGCAAGATGGAGACATACAGCTAGGATGTGGGACATTATTACTGTAGGGGACAATTATGGAGACAACGGGGACAGGATGAAGACATTGGGGTCAGGATGGAGACATATGGCTAGGATATGGGACATTATTACTGAAGGGGCTAATTATGGAGACAATGGAGACAGGATTGAGACATTGGGGGCAGGATGGCGATATTGGGGGCAGGATGGAGACATTAGGGGCAGGATGGAGACATTGGGGCAGAATGGAGAAAATGGGGACCGGATGGAGATAAATGGAGACATGAGGCAGAATAGAGACAAATGGAGACATTGGGCAGAATGGAGACAAATGGATACATGGGGCAGAACGGAGACAAATAGAGACATTGGGGCAGGATGGAGACATTGGGGCAGTATGAAGACATGGGGCAGAATGGAGACATTGGGGCAGAATGGAGACATGGGGGCAGAATGAGAGCAGGATAGAGACAAACGGTGGCAGGATGGAGACAAATAAGGACAGGATGGATACAAATGGAGGCAGGATAGAGACATTTGGGGCAGGATTGGGACATTGGGGGCAGGATGGAGACATTGGGGGCAGAATGGAAACATTGGGGGCAGAAGTGAGACATTGGGGGCAGTATGGAGACAAATGGAGATATGGGGGCGGAATGGAGACAAATTGAGACATGGAGGCAGGATGGAGACATTGGGGCGGGATGGAGACATTGGGGGCAGGATGAAGACATAGGGCAGAATGGAGACATTTGGAGCAGAATTGAGACAAATGAGAAGGATGGAGACAAATGGAGACATAGGGTAGGATGGAGACATTGAGGGAAGAATGGAGACATTGGGGGCTGGATGGAGACATTGGGGGCAGAATGGAGACAAATGGAGATATGGGGGCAGAATGGAGACAAATGGAGGCAGGATGAAGACATTGGGGGCAGAATGGAGACATTGGGAGCAGAATGGAGACAAATGAGCAGGATGGAGACAAATGGAGATATGGAGGCAGAATGGAGACAAATGGAGACATGGGGACAGAATGGAGACAAATGGAGACATGGGGCAGGATGGAGACATTGAGGGCAGAATGGAGACATTGGGGGCAGGATGGAGACATTGGGGACAGAATGAAGGCATTGTGGGCATGATGGAGACAAATGGAGACATGGGGGCAGAATGGAGACAAATGGAGACATGGCAGGATGGAGACATTGGGGGCAGAATGGAGACATTGGGGGCAGGATGGAGACATTGGCGGCAGAATGGAGACAAATGGCGACATGGAGGCAGGATGGAGATATTGGGGGCAGGATGGAGACATAGGGCCAGAGTGTGGGACATTATTGCTGTAGGGGCTATTTATGGAGACAATGGGGACAGGATGGAAACATTTGGGGGCAGGATAGAGGCATTGGGGGCAGGATGGAGACATTGGGGGCAGGATGGAGACACAGGGCCAGGATGTGGGACATTATTACTGCAAGGGCTAATTATGGAGACAATGGGCAGTGGATGGAGACATGGTGGCAGGATGGAGACATTGGGGGCAGGGTGGAGACATTGGGGGCAGGATGGAGACATTGGGTGCAGAATGGAGACATTTTTGGGGGCAAAATGGAGACATTGGGGGCATGATGGAATCAAATGGAGACATGGGGCCAGAATGGAGACAAATGGAGACATGGCAGGATGTAGACATTGGGGACAGGATGGAGACATTGGGGGCAGGATGGAGACATTGGGGAAGAATGGAGACATTGGGGGCAGAATGGAGACATTGCAGGCAGGATGAGGACATTGGGGGCAGAATGGAGACATTGGGGGCAGAATGGAGACAAATGGAGACATGGGGCAGAATGTAGACAAATGGAGACATTGGGTGCAGGATGGAGACATTGGGGGAAGGATGGAGACATTGGGGACAGGATGGAGACATTGGGGGCAGGATGGAGACATTGGGGCCAGGGTGTGGGACATTATTAATGTAGGGGCTAATTATGGAGACAACGGGGACAGGATGGAGACATGAGGGCACGATGGAGACATGGGGGCAGGATGAAGACATTTGGGGCAGGATGGAGACATTGGGGGCAGGATGGAGACATTGGGGACAGGATGGAGACAAATGGAGATATGGGGGCAGAATGGAGGCAAATGGAGACATGAAGGCAGAATGGAGACAAATGGAGACATGGGGGCAGGACAGAGATATTGGGGGCAGAATGGAGACATTGGGGGCAGGATGGAGACATTGGGGGCAGGATGGAGACAAATGAGCAGGATCGAGACAAATGTTCATATGGGGACAAGAAGGCAGAATGGAGACAAATGGAGACATGGGGCAGGACGGAGACATTGGGGGCAGGATGGAGACATTGGGGTCAGAACGGAGACATTGGGGGCAGGATGGAGAGATAGTGGGCATGATGGAGACAAATGGAGACATGGGGGCAGAATGGAGACAAATGGAGACATGGCCGGATGGAGACATTGGGGGCAGAATGGAGACATTGGGGGCGGGATGGAGACATTGAGGTCAGAATGGAGACAAATGGGGGAGGATGGAGACAAATGGAGATATGGGGGCAGAATGGAGACAAATGGAGACATGGAGGTAGAATGGAGACATGGGGGCAGGACGGACTCATTGGGAGCAGAATGGACACATTGGAGGCAGGATGAAGACATTCGGGGCAGAATGAAGACATTGGGAGCAGGATAGAGACAAATGGAGATATGGAGGCAGAATGGAGACAAATAGAGACATGGGGACAAATGGAGACAAATGGAGACTTGGGCCAGGATGGAGACATTGAGGGTAGAATGGAGACATTGGGGACAGGATGAAGACATTGGGGGCAGAATGGAGACATTGGGAGCAGAATGGAGACAAATGAGCAGGATAGAGACAAATGGAGATATGGAGGTAGAATGGAGACAAATAGAGACATGGGGACAGAATGGAGACAAATGTAGACATGGGGGCAGAATGGAGACAAATGGCAACATGGAGGCAGGATGGAGACATTGGGGGCAGGATGGAGACAAATGTAGACATGGGGGCAGAATAGAGACAAATGGCAACATGGAGGCAGGATGGAGACATTGGGGGCAGGATGGAGACATAGGGCCAGGGTGTGGGACATTATTGCTGTAGGGGCTATTTATGGAAACAATGGGGACAGGATGGAGACATTGGGGGGCAGGATAGAGACATTGGGGGCAGGATGGAGACATTGGGGGCAGGATGGAGACATTGAGGACAGAATAGAGACATTGGGGGCAGGATGGAGACATTGGGGCCAGAATGAAGACATTGGGGGCATGATAGAGACAAATGTAGACATGGGGGCAGAATGGAGACAAATGGCAACATGGAGGCAGGATGGAGACATTGGGGATAGGATGGAGACATAGGGCCAGGGTGTGGGACATTATTGCTGTAGGGGCTATTTATGGAGACATGGGGGCAGGATGGAGACATTGGGGGCAGAATGCAGACAAATGGCAACATGGAGGCTGGATGGGGACATTGAGGGCAGGATGGAGACATAGGGTCAGGGAGTGAGACATTATTGCTGTAGGGGCTATTTATGGAGACAATGGGGACAGGATGGAGACATTGGGGGCAGGATAGAGACAATGGGGGCAGGATGGACACATTGGGGGCAGGATGGAGACATAGGGCCAGGGTGTGGGACATTATTGCTGTAGGGGCTATTTATGGAGACATGGGGGCAGTATGGAGACATTGGGGGCAGGGTGGAGACATTGGGGGCAGGATGGAGGCATTTGGGGCAGAATGGAGACATTTGGGGGGGGCAAAATGGAGACATTGGGGGCATGATGGAGACAAATGGAGACATGGGGCAAGAATGGAGACAAATGGAGACATGGCAGGATGGAGACATTGGGGGCACAATGGAGACATTGGGGGCAGGATGGAGACATTGGGGAAGAATGGAGACATTGGGAGCAGAATGGAGACAAATGGGGGCAGGATGGAGACAAATGGAGATATGGGGGCAGAATGGAGACAAATGGACATATGGAGGCGGAATCGAGACAAATGGAGACATGGGGGCAGGATGGAGACATTGGGGGCAGAATGGAGACATTGGAGGCAGGATGAAGACGTTGGGGGCAGAATGGAGACATTGGGAGTAGAATGGAGACAACTGAGCAGGATGGAGACAAATGGAAATATGGGGGCAGAATGAAGACAAATGGACATATGGAGGCAGAATCGAGACAAATGGAGACATTGGGGGCAGAATGGAGACATTGGGAGCATAATGGAGACAACTGAGCAGGATGAAGACAAATGGAGATATGGTGGCAGAATGGGGACATAGGGACAGAATGGAGACAAATGGAGACATGGAGGCAGGATGGAGACATTGGGGGCAGGATGGAGACATAGGGCCAGGGTGTGGGACATTATTGCTGTAAGGGCTATTTATGGAAACAATGGGGACAGGATGGAGACATTGGGGGCAGGATAGAGACATTGGGGGCAGGATGGAGACATTGGGGGCAGGATGGAGACATTGAGGACAGAATAGAGACATTGGGGGCAGGATGGAGACATTGGGGTCAGAATGAAGACATTGGGGGCATGATAGAGACAAATGTAGACATGGGGGCAGAATGGAGACAAATGGCAACATGGAGGCAGGATGGAGACATTGGGGATAGGATGGAGACATAGGGCCAGGGTGTGGGACATTATTGCTGTAGGGGCTATTTATGGAGACATGGGGGCAGGATGGAGACATTGGGGGCAGAATGCAGACAAATGGCAACATGGAGGCTGGATGGGGACATTGAGGGCAGGATGGAGACATAGGGTCAGGGAGTGGGACATTATTGCTGTAGGGGCTATTTATGGAGACAATGGGGACAGGATGGAGACATTGGGGGCAGGATAGAGACAATGGGGGCAGGATGGACACATTGGGGGCAGGATGGAGACATAGGGCCAGGGTGTGTGACATTATTGCTGTAGGGGCTATTTATGGAGACATGGGGGCAGGATGGAGACATTGGGGGCAGGGTGGAGACATTTGGGGCAGGATGGAGGCATTTGGGGCAGAATGGAGACATTTGGGGGGGCAAAATGGAGACATTGGGGGCATGATGGAGACAAATGGAGACATGGGGCCAGAATGGAGATAAATGGAGACATGGCAGGATGGAGACATTGGGGGCACAATGGAGACATTGGGGGCAGGATGGAGACATTGGGGAAGAATGGAGACATTGGGAGCAGAATGGAGACAAATGGGGGCAGGATGGAGACAAATGGAAATATGGAGGCAGAATGGAGACAAATGGACATATGGAGGCGGAATCGAGACAAATGGAGACATGGGGGCAGGATGGAGACATTGGGGGCAGAATGGAGACATTGGAGGCAGGATGAAGACGTTGGGGGCAGAATGGAGACATTGGGAGTAGAATGGAGACAACTGAGCAGGATGGAGACAAATGGAAATATGGGGGCAGAATGAAGACAAATGGACATATGGAGGCAGAATCGAGACAAATGGAGACATTGGGGGCAGAATGGAGACATTGGGAGCATAATGGAGACAACTGAGCAGGATGAAGACAAATGGAGATATGGGGGCAGAATGGGGACATGGGGACAGAATGGAGACAAATGGAGACATGGGGCAGGATGGAGACATTGAGGGCAGGATGGAGACATTGGGGACAGGATGGAGATGTTTGGGACAGAATAGAGACATTGGGGGCTTGATGGAGACAAATGGAGACATGGGGGCAGAATGGAGACAAATGGAGACATGGCAGGGTGGAGACATTCGGGGCAAAATGGAGACATTGGGGGCAGGATGGAGACATTGGGGGCAGAATGGAGACAAATGACATGGAGGCAGGATGGAGACGTAGGGCCAGGGTGTGGGACATTATTGCTGTAGGGGCTATTTATGGAGACAATGGGGACAGGGTGGAGACATTGGGGACAAAATGGAGACATTGGGGGCAGGATGGAGACATTGAGGGCAGGATGGAGACATTGGGGGCAGGATGGAGACAAATGGCAACATGGAGGCAGGATGGGGACATTGGGGGCAGGATGGAGACATAGGGCCAGGGTGTGGGACATTATTGCTGTAGGGGCTATTTATGGAGACATGGGGGCAGGATGGAGACATTGGGGGCAGAATGGAGACAAATGGCAACATGGAGGCAGGATGGGGACATTGGGGGCAGGATGGAGACATAGGGCAAGGGAGTGGGACATTATTCCTGTAGGGGCTATTTATGGAGACAATGGGGACAGGATGGAGACATTGGGGGCAGGATAGAGACAATGGGGGCAGGATGGACACATTGGGGGCAGGATGGAGACATAGGGCCAGGGTGTGTGACATTATTGCTGTAGGGGCTATTTATGGAGACATGGGGGCAGGATGGAGACATTGGGGGCAGGATGGAGACATTGGGGGCAGGATGGAGACATTGGGGGCAAAATGGAGACATTGGGGGCAGGATGGAGACATTGGGGGCAGAATGGTGACAAATGGGCGCAGGATGGATACAAACAGAGATATGGGAGCAGAATGGAGACAAATGGAGACATGGAGGCAGAATGGAGACAAATTGAGACATGGGGGCAGGATGGAGACATTGGGGGCAAGATGGAAACCTTGAGGGCAGGATGGAGACCTTGGGGGCAGGATGAAGACATTGGGGCAGAATGGAGAGATGGGGGCAGAATGGGAGCAGGATGGAGACAACTGGGGGCAGGATGGAGACAAATAGGGGCAGGATGGAGACATTGGGGGCAAGATGGAGACATTGGGAGCAGGATGGAGACATAGAGCCAGGATGTGGGACATTATGTAGGGGATAATTACGTAGACAATGGGGATAGGTTGGAGACATTTTGGGGCAGGATGGAGACATTGGGGGAAGAGTGGAGACAATGGGGGCAGGATGTAGGACATTATTACTGTAGGGGCTAATTAAAGGATATTATTACTGATGTGATATATTTTATTTTTGAGGATACTGTTTTCAGTGAGGGGTTGGTCCTGTTACTGAGCAGGGTGGCACTATGTCACTTTTTTTTTCTTCATCTGGTGTAGTGTAGAAGTTGGGAAAAAATTAGGCAATGTGCTCTGGAAGTGGTGCTCTAGCTCAGTGTTCCCCAACTCCAGTCCTCAAGGCCCACCCACAGGTCATGTTTTCAGGATTTCCCTAGTATTGCACAGGTGATAATTACATCACCTGCACAGGCAATAATTCCATCAACTGTGCAATACTAAGGAAATCCTGAAAACATGACCTGTTGGTGGGCCTTGAGAACTGCAGTTGGGGAACACTGTTCTAGATAACTGTGTTATTTTATGCAGAGACGAGTCCTGGCTGGAAGAAGTGATGGCAATCTGCGCTGGATGAAGAGGAAAAGCGAAGATGAAGGACTTCAACTAGAGACGTCACCGGTGAGTCATTGTGTTATCTGTACACTGACACTATACACTATATACTATGTACAGAGCTCCTGTGTATAATGTCACTGGAGATCCTTGTATTATCTGTACACTATACACTATATACAGAGCTCCTGTGTATAATGTCACCGGTGATCACTGTATTACCTGTACACTGATACTATATACAGAGCTCATGTGTATAATGTCACCAGTAATCCCTGTATTACCTGTACACTGACACTATACATTGTATACTATGTACAGAGTTCCTGTGTATAATGGCACTTATGGTAATATTAGTATTGTGTTTTTTTTATTAATTATCAGTATGGTAGTATTCGGTCACTATGTGGTGGTAATATGTGGTCCGGCCATGGTGTGATGGTATTTGTCCCTTGTATGTGGTATTATTCGGTCATCATGTGGTGTTAATATGTGATCTTGTCACGGTGTGGCGGTTTTTGTCCCTTGTTTGTGGTATTATTCAGTCACTATGTGGTGGTAATATGTGGTCTGGTCATGGTGTGATGGTATTTGTCCCTTGTATGTGATATTATTGTTCATTTTAAAAAATGTATATGACACATTCCCTTAAATAAAAATAAATAAAAATATACCCAAAAAAGAGTATTGGGTATTATAAGAAATGTTTAATAGGTTACAGTAGAGTAGGGCCCAGCCAGAAGAGTCTACCTTGTCGTGGTGGCGGCTTAAAAAATCTTTTGGCCAAAACAAAAGCTGCTGGCTATGCATGTGATGTGGTGTTCGATGAGAACTGTAATGTGTGATTGGTAAAGACGTGGTGCAGAAAGTAGAGTTTTTCCAAGAGTGGGCGGTGGGACTGTGGAAGGTTCGAGGGATAGGGGTGGAGCCTGAGCAGAGTCTCAAGGGGGCCCGAAAATTTTGCCGGTATGGGGCCCCGAAATTCCTGGTGGCAGCCCTTAGTGCAATACCTGTTCAGCAGAGAACTGATTGGCCAAATCTACTGCCAGAGTTGGTCTACTTCTACAATAACAATGTCCATTGCTCCAGCGGGTATATGCCTTATTACCTGATGTTTGGTAGACAGGGAATACTACCAGCAGATGTTGCCTTGAAAGTGCAGGTTTCATAGACAGTTAATCCTCTACCACACACTGATTGGGTCACAGAGCATCAGCGACAACTAGAAGCTAATGTCATTGTGGAAGAGAGAATGAAAGTCGCTCATCAGAGACAAGAGAACCACAACTTGAATGCCAAAGCAAAAAAACTCACAGTTGGAGATCAAGTCTTGCTTAAGAAGAAGCATCGCACTATCAAACTAGATGAGAAGTGGGAGACTTACCCATACATCGTTTGACCTATCCCTCTGCCTAGAGTAGAAATCTACCAGATCTCTAGAGAAAATGAAGAGACAACCAAGTAGGTACACTGTGGCCAGCTGAAGTTTTGCCTGACAGATGACGTCCAAGATCCCTCTAGAGATGACAGTGGAGATAACATCCCAACCATCGAAAAGATGACTTCAGAGCTGATTCCAGGAAGAATCCTGCGGAGAGTGCCATTCCAGATGAGGTACCCCCTGACAATAGGTCAGAGACAGCTCCAGAATGTAAAGGTAATATGTTTCCTGTTGAATGGCCATTTGGTCCTTATTTGCAGTGTCCCATCCAACAACCTGTCTACCCACAGTATGAACTTGTTGACGCTCAGCCACCCCTCACTGAATATATTGACTCTGAATCTCTTGAGAATGAGCCCCCATCAGGTATCACAATTGACTCATTGAGAAGGTTAGAGAGAATGACCAAGGGCCGTGTGCCAGCAAGATACCTTGAATGACTGAGTTAAAGGGGTTTTCCCTTGAACAAAAGTTAATTTTAATCAATAGATCTCAGAATGATAATAAGTTCCACAATTGGATGTGTTAAAATAAATTTTCCCTGTGCTGAGACAATCTTATAAATGTGCCCCTGCTGTGTACTGTGTAATGGCTGTGTCTTACCGTACAGGAACATGGTCTTATCATACCACATCACCTGGGCAGGGGAGGAGGCAAAAGACTATACAGACATTTCAGCAGGGGATAGCAGCTGATTCTTTCTTTGAAGTAAAACATTGTTTAAAAACAGGCAGGGAAATGTTTTACCCCACAAAAAGAATCAGCTGTGATCCCCTGCTGTAATGTCTGTATATTGTTTTTCTTCCCCTTCCTGCCCAGGAGCTGTGGTATGATCAGACTATGTTCCTGTACGGTCAGACACAGCCATTACACAGTACACAGCAGGGGCACATTTATAAAGATTATCTCAGCACAGGAACATTTTATTTAAACGCATCCAATTGTGGAAATTATTATTATTCTAAGATCTATTGATTAAAATTAACTTTCGTTTGTGGGAAAACCCCTTTAATCCTTTACTCTATGTACTTTAATTGGGACTATTAAAAGATAAAATAGCCTAATACAAGAGACTAATACAACAGTCCCCATGTTCTTCATTTCCCTCATTTTATGCAACATTCAAGTGACATGCCTTCAAAGACTTCAGAATGATGTTATATTTTATCCAGGTTACAGCATTTATACAGAAACTCGTGGACTCCTGATATTTCGCTGTTTGCATTTTATGTGTGTTTCTTTTGTAGGTTGTCCTAAAACATAGTAAGAAGTTCCAGATGCATGGGGACATGAATATTTTTTTCAAATTTAAAGTTCATTGAGGAAAAGCAAGAATTTTTTTAACAAGATAAAAACAAGGTAAGCAAAGAGGTACATACAATAAGGAGTCAGGGGAATATAAACAGATACACAGCCCAATAAGTAGGACAGCAAACCCAAATAGGTCCTGGAGATTGACAATGGTCGAACTGTAGACTAAAGACAGAGATATACATAGAGAAGTAGACAGGAGGAAGGGAGAGGAAAGGACTAACCGTTTGATAACGATGCAAGGTACAAGTTGAGAGCGATATTCATAAGGAATATTACCAGAGTAAGGTGCAATGGAGGGATTTGTTTTAAGGGGGAACATTTCCGATGGATCTGTATAGAGGCAAGGCCAGAAAGGAGTCCCAATGGAACCATTTAGTGGCAGTTTTATTCCTCTCTTCTTGAGAATGTGAAATCAACATTTCCATGCATTAATTCCTGCGATTTCTGTAAACCATTCTTCATGAGACGGAACTTCAGTGGACTTCCAGTGACAAGGAATAATTGTTTTTGCTGCCTGAAGTAAATGTCTCAGGAGAGACTTTTTAAAACTTGAACCCGAGAAGAGGAACATGAAAAGGAGAATAGCCTCTGGATTGTTAGGGATACTTATATCAGTGACATGTTGAATTATCTTAAGTATGCTTTTCCAAAACGCCACAAGAGCTCCACAGGACCACCATATATGAACCAGGGTACCCTCACTTACACTGCAACGCCAGTGTTATAGCAGAAGATGAGGCCCCTCAAGTTCAAAGACCCCATCTATGCTATATAAGCCTGACAGTTGCTTTAGGTCAAAAAAACAGCAGCTGTATGTTCCTTCCTTGTATCAATAACGTGTCCTTGCTAGAAGATAACGTGGCCTTGCTAGCCAGATACGTCTAATTAAATGTTTCAAAGCATACAGAAACTAGTTTTTTGCTTGCGCAGCTAAACTGTATAATAGAACCATATATGGTAAATCCATTTCCTGCCTTTAGGGTGTATATTAACCCTGTGTTTGTAATAAAGTTTAGAGCTTGTTGACACATACATCCTGTCCTGTGTCTCATTCTCTCCGATATCGTAATCCAAGGATAGAAGACCCAGAATGCAGTGACGACAGCTGGTGCCCGAACTGGGACCTTGAGTTAATCTACCCAGGGGTGCTTGACCGGTCCGAGACGTGGGACGAGTGAAGCTCTCTGTTGGTGATATATACAGCGCTGAGGTAAGAATAACTGTTATATTCTACCTAATTATATCACTACATAGAAGAGACTCCCTCACCCCCGAGCGGTCGACTCCCAGGTAATTCACAGATTGTTGTCTGGCTCAGGTCCCTTTGAACCAGTAGAATTCCCTCAGATAAATTGAGAGTCCTGCCATTCTATCCTTTGGAAAAACTTAAGAATGACAGTATGGATCCGATGATTGTGTTGTGGGTGTGTCTCGGGATCGGTGTTTTTGGTCTGTTTTTCTGGCTGGCGTATAAGTCCTGGAAGGCTAGTAGTGGTGTGGTTCAGAAACCTTTGTGGCCCATTGTCTAAGTGACCATTGTCTAAGTGACTGAGGAGTCTACTCTAAGTGAGGAGAACCAAAAGAATGGGGAACCAAAATGCTAAAGAAGGCATTACAGCCAAAGACTTAGTAGTACGCAGAGAAGGGAAACAGGCACTGATTGGAATTGACAAAATATTGTGTAAAGCGGGAATGAATGAGAATGGAGAGATGAACGGAGAGAAATGGAAATCCTTCTTTAACTCCTATCATGGATGGCTGAAAGATAAGGGTCTGTTGAAGACAGTGGATGTATGGATGAATGCATGCGCTTATTTTGAAGGAAAGATTGAAGAACTAGGAGACGGATGTTACAGACTGACAAAAACCGGAATGACAGATTTTCCTCCCTGTCCGCCCCCCGACGTCACCCCCACCCCAGTACCAGAATTCTCAGGAACCCAATTGTCGGGTTTGCCCCAGATGTGGACAGCAGAACCCCTTGACAGTAGACATCTGTGTGGCATGTGGAGGACCGAGACCCCACCCAGCTAGTCTTTTTCCAATGAGAACAATAGTAATACCGGGAGCCCCAGGTGCACCGGGAGCGGACCAGCAAGTCCCAGGACAAGAACCCTGCACGGTGTTAATATATAGACCGTGGAGTCCCTCAGAGCAATTGGCACTGATCTCCCAGCTGCCAGATCCGTCCCAGTCCCCTATGGGTTTTGCCAGAATGATAAGAACCATACAGGATACGTATAATGCAACTAGGTTGGATTTACAGGGAGTAATAAAAGGAAAATTGGCAGATGAGGCATGATATGACAGACTGACTGACGAAATGTACAAGCAATACCCAAATAGAACAGGGCCGGAAGATGCAGAAGATAATAATGCAGCGGCCGGTGTTTCATTTGCTGCTGCCTTGATTAAGGCATGCAAAGAGAGACAGGGTGACAAAGCGGTCACGTTAGAGGACAGAACCCAGGGAAAAGAGGAGGACCCCAAGGACTATTTTTGGGCTCTGAAGAAAGCATGGAGTGAGATGGGTTTTAATGAAGGAAATAAGACTAGTGAGAGGGTCCTAGCAAGTGCTTTTATGAACGGATTGAAAAAGGAAGTAGCTGAGAAGGTAAAAGCAAGTAGACCAGACTGGAGATCAGTGAAAGCAGAGGATTTGGCTAGAATAGCCCAGGGGGCACAGCATGACATTGCGCAGGCAAAGAGAGTAGTGTTGAGCCACCCCCGTAGTGTTCGAGTTCGGTTCGGTTCGTCGAACACCCGTGTGTTCGCCGAACTGTTCGTCGAACTCTTCGTCGAACACCTTCGAACACCGTTAAAACCAATGGCAGGCAAACAAAAACACATAGAAACACATAGAAAACACCTTCAAAGGTGTCCAAAAGCTGACAAACTGCTCAGAAGACACAACTAACACATGGAAAAGTGACAAGTACATATAGTCATGCGAAAAGAAAAGAGGTGGAGGAGTAAAAGGAGGGGGAGACACAGATATAGGCATGTCATGCCCTTCTAAAATCCAAAAAGTGAGAAGCCGAGACGGCCAGTCCGCTCCTGCCCGTGCCACCTCCGTGTCGCCGGGTTTGTGCCAGAGCCGCGGTGAACCCTGACGGCCAGCCCCCCTCTCCCAATACTGGTGCCTGTCCGCTGGTGGGTCGAGAGAGCCCCCCTGTGGTGGAGGCAGCTCTAAGCTTTTTAATTTAAATTGTCCCTCTAATTTGAATGAATACACTTTAAATCCATTTACAAGGATCTATTGGAGGGCAAGTCTCATGCCAGCAGCCGCGTAATTCCAGCTCCAGTAGCGTCCACTAAAGCTGCTGCAGTTAAAAAGCTTTTATAAGGATCGAGCTCGGCTGTCCACCGCAAGGCATCCTAGTGCCAGTCCCAGCCCCTATGCCTTGGGGTGCCTCCTGATGCTCTTCACTAAGTATCCCGTGGTCCCGAAGCATTTCCTTTGAAAAAATTAAGTGTCCAAACTACAGGTGGTGTAGCTTGCTTAACAGCCGGGATAATCCGCTGACTAGCAGACACTGCTACTAGGCACAAAGTATTTCCTGGGCTAGATGCAGTTAAAAATGTGTAAGTAGATACTCTCGTTGGATGCTGAGAAAGCATTCCATAGAGTCTCCTGGCACGCCATATATGATTCTCTTAAAAAGCTTGGGGTAGGGGTCTAGGGGACCCTTTTATAGCCAAAATCACGGCCCTGTATCACAATACGTCACCTAGGCTGAAGATAAATGGAACTGTAGCACTGAGGGCTCGGTTGCTACAGACGTATTGCACCTCACCCAGAGGTGTGATATCTCACTCTCAGATAAGGATGGAGTGTAGATCAGGACCCGACACCTGCATGCATTACACCACATTGCCGTGGGGCAGGGCAACCAATATGCCCCTGAGATGGGCACGACAGTCCCTGTCCCTGGCTGGAGTGGGGGGAGGGAACACTGAGGAAGGGGAACCCTGCAGTGCAGGAGCAGGGAGGAAGCAGTTCCTGGGTGCATTGAGAAGGGAGTATAAAAGGTGGGCACCATCTTAGTTCAGTGCAGAGAAGTCTGAGCAGAAGTGGCAGGGAGCAGGGGCTCTGCATGAGCTCTGCTCCGGAGGCGGGCCTAGTAACAGAGGCCCAGGCCTGCAAGAGGGAGAAGGAAGGAAGAGGAGCGGAGAAGGCTCCAGGAACGAGGAATGAAGGGATCCCAGGGGTGCGGACGGGCGAGTCGCCACCGCACGCCCGAATCCACCTGCGTGGAGGGGTCAGGCCAAAGGGGGAGACCGGTCCCCGAACTAGTGGAGGCAGGAAACGACCCTCAGCTAGAAACCGGAGGCTCTGACATTTTATGTGGCGCAGCCCCTTGCTCCACCCGCTAGGAAGGCACCACATAGCGTCAGGGAAACTGGCGCCAAGTTTACCAAGAGGAGGCCCGAGGCAGCCGGACAGAAGTGTTGGTAAGAAAGGCCAGACAAAGGACACACAAAGGGGGTCCTGTGAAGCGCTCCAAAGTTATCTGGGAGTTGTCTGAGCCCCTCACCTGGTGAGCACAGTACGACGTGGGCAGCCGTTACCTGCAGACGTGGTCTGGATAATAAGAACTGTGAGTAAAGGCCCTGAACTGCATCACTGACTCCGTGTCGTTACTGCTGCTGCCCTGCACCATCACCCCCATCCTCCGCATACACTGCCCTGAGGCTATACTCCTCCCATGGGGAGTTATGCTACGCTCTGCTGCACCCACAACACCAGCCTTAGCGGTCTGCCCTGTAGCGGCGGTTCACTCTGACCGCAATCCACGGGTGGCGTAGTCGGACATTTAAACATCAAAACCACATAAATAGTTCCGCCACTGGTTTGACCGCCCTGAGCCACGGAACCGGATCGCCGCCACGAAGACTACAACCACCAGCATCCACCAAAAAGGGTCCGGCTCCGGGTGTCCCAAGGCCCAGGGGGTGCGTCAGAACATTTTCATCACCTTTCACAATCACCAATGGGACAAGGCAGGGATGTCCTCTGTCCCCTCTCTTATACATCCTAGTGACGGAGCACCTGCTCTCATCAATTCGCCATAACCCCAATATTAGGTGGATTGAGGTGGGAGGCACCGAGTACAAGTGCTCTCTATTTGCTGATGATGTCCTAGTATATATCACTCAATCACATATATCCATCCCTGCTGTTATGGCTGAAATAGATCACTTTGTTACATGGTCAAATTTTAAAATCAATGCAGCGAAGTCTGAGGCCCTCGATGTCTCCCTCCCTAAATCCATATAGGATTCCATCCAGTCCAACTTTCCCTTTGCCTGGCCCTCACAGGGTATCAAATACTTAGGAATTCCTATTCATAGAGACCTCTCCCATCTATGTTATCTTAATTTTGGGCCCTTTATTGAACAATTCCATACAGACCACGGTTGGCAAGTTAGAACTGTAAGATTCACTACGTGAACCACTGGTGTTTTGTGGAAAAGCACATGTACACCGCGTTCCAAATTATTATGCAAAAAGTGTTTAGGAGTGATAAGGGAAGAATTTGTTTGTTTGTCAGTTAAACTCATTGATGGTGATGTGTGTCAGGGCTCTTTATATCACTGTAAGCAATTGCAGACACCTGTGCTAATTAGTTTGGCAGGTGTGTCCAATGAAAGGCAAGACTACTTAAGAAGGCTCTCTCACATTATTAAGCAGCCTACATTTTCTGCCAAAATGGGAAAGAAAAAGGATGTGTCGGCTGCTGAGAAGCAACAAATTGTGGAGTGTTTATGTCAAGGCATGACTACAATCAACATTGTGCGATGATCAGGATGAAGTGTCTTGGCAATCAAGAAGTATGTAGCTGATTCACAGTACACACGTGTGCGTGCTGATAAGGGCAAATCGAGGACTCTTTCCTACAGGCAATTACGTCAGGTTGAAACAGCAGCGGCAAAAAAGCCTTGTCATAGCAGCAGACAAGTTTTTGAAGCTGCTTGTGCCTCCAACGTCCCCCGAACAACAAGATGCAGGGTCCTTCAGAGGTTTGCAGCTGTGCATATGCCATCCTGTCGACCTCCTCTATCCACTTCACACAAGCAGAAACGGCTCCAGTGGGCCAAACATTACATGAAGACTGATTTCAAAACTGTTTTGTTCACGGATGAGTGCCGTGCAGCGCTCGATGGTCCAGATGAATGGAGTGGAGGATGGCTGGTTGATGGACACCCCACGCAAACACGGCTACAGCGCCAACAAGGAGGAGGTGGAGTAATGTTTTGGGCTGGAATCATGGGGAGAGAGATTGTCGGCCCCTTTAGGATCCCTGAAGGCGCTAAAGATGAACTCCATAATGTATGTGGATTTTCTCAAACAGCACTTCCTGCCATGGTTCAAGAAGAAGAACCGTGTATTTCACAGCAAGATCATTTTTCTGCATGATAATGCACCATCTCATGCTGCACATAAAACATCTGCATCTCTGGCTGATATGGGCATAAAAGGGGACAAACTTATGGTGTGACCCCCATGCTCCCCTGACCTCTACCCCATTCAGAACCTTTGGAGCATCATTAAAAGGAGTGTCTATGATGGCGGGAGGCAGTTCACATCTAAGCAACAGCTCTGGGAGGGTATTCTGTCCTCATGCAAAACAATTGAAGCAGAAACCATCCAAAACCTGACAAATTCAATGGACGAGAGAGTTCAGAAGCTCCTTTCGAACAAGGGGTCCTATGTGAAAATGTAACATCACCTAGAATAAAGTTTTGAGTTGAAAACTGTTTGATTACAGTTTCTAACAACCTGCTAATGCTTATAATTTCAAAAATGACCATTTTTTTGGTCTTTATTAAAATGAAAAGGTTGATCGAAAAGTTTGGGGGATCTAAGAGTGTGGCAACCCAGTAGTCATGATTACTTCGAATTCTGACAATATGAGGGTCATGCTGCAGGTAGTGCAGCAAGAAGGCACTTATGTGTCTTGCGCATCTCGGAGCCCCAAAATTATTTTCCGGGCTAGATGCAGCTAAAAATTATTTTTAATTTTAAATCTGGTGAAGCTTATTATAGATGGCCTAGTAGGATCAGTGCTGCACACTGCTACAAAGCCCAAATTATTTTCCAGTCAAGATACAGATAAACATGATTAGTAATTTGAAAGCTTAAAACGGTTGGTAGGGTGATTTTAACCAATCATCAAGCTTTTACTCTCCCCAGGATGACACAGGGGTAGAAAAGTCGTTTCGGATCCATGATTTGTTCATCTTTATGAACGTGAGTCTGTCTACATTATCAGTGGAGAGCCGCGTGCGCTTATCTGTCAGCACACCACCAGCAGCGCTGAACACACGTTCAGACAGAACGCTGGCTGCGGGGCATGACAAGATCTCCAAGGCGTAAGTGGCTAGCTCCGGCCATTTATCCAGATTGGAAGCCCAAAAAGAGCAAGGGTCCAGTGACACAGTCGTGGCTTCAATGTTTACTTGGAGATACTCCTGTACCATCGTCTCTAGGCGTTGACTATGTGTCAGACTTCTTGTCTCCTGTGGCCTTGCAAAGGATGGGCTAAAAAAGTGGTGAAATGATTCCGCAAAATTGATGTTACCAGCAGATACTGTGGTTCTGTTACGGTTTGAGTGCTGAACACTTGACGGTCCCACGGTTGGCAAGTTGGAACTGTGAGATTCACTACGTGCACCACTGGTATTTTGTGGAAAAGCACATGTAAGATTCTGCAACAGTCTCTGCTGATACTCCTGCATGCGTGCATCCCTTTCTATGGCAGGAATAATTTCTGCAAATTTACTTTTGTACCGGGGATCTAACAGTGTGGCAACCCAGTAGTCAGGATTATTTCTAATTCTCACAATTCGAGGGTCATGTTGCAGGTAGTGCAGCAAGAAGGCACTCATGTGTGTTGCGCATCCAGGAGCACCAAGTCCCTGTTGTGTTGGTGGCGAGGTAGCAATCATGCTTCCTTCCTCTGTCCTCTCCCCCCAACCTCGCACAACAGAAATGTGATCAAGGTCTCCCTCATCTGATGAGTCTTCCATCAGTTCGTCCTCCACTTCTTCCTGGGCTCCTGCACCTTCCTCACTAGTTTGGCTGCTACCATGCGCCCTGGTAAAATCATCTCCCCCACCCTCACATGCCTGCCGCCTTGGTGCTGCCGACCGTCTGGACCTTGCAGATGTTAGCCCTTCCGCATACAACTCCTCCTCCTCTACTTCCTCCACCTCCTCTTGTGCCACCACCTGACTCCGAATTCTGTTTAACATGTGCTCCAGCATGTAAATCACCGGAATAGTCATGCTGATAATGGCATCGTCAGCACTAAACATCTTCGTCGCCATTTCAAAACTGTGCAGAAGGGTGCATAGGTCCCTGATCTGAGACCACTCCTCCAGCGTGATTTGCCCCACCTCTGAATCTCGTTGGCCCAGGCTATACGTCAGAACGTATTGCACCAGGGCTTGTCGGTGCTGCCACAGTCGCTGCAACATGTGCAGAATTGAATTCCACCGGGTAGGCACATCGCATTTTAGCCGGTGAAGTGGCAGGCCCAACGACTTCTGTAGAGATGTAAGTCGCTGAGCTGCGGGATGCGAACGGCGGAAGTGAGCACACAGCGACCGTGCCCTCTGCAGAAGGCCATCTAGTCTGGGATAGTGGGCTAAAAATTGCTGGACAACCAGGTTCAACACGTGAGCCATACAAGGCACGTGTGTGACATTGCCCCGGCGAAGGGCCGCACCCAGGTTTGCAGCATTGTCGCACACGGCCTTCCCTGGTTTCAGGTCCAGTGGAGACAACCATTCATGAAATTGGTTCTCCAGAGCTGACCACAACTCCTCAGCTGTGTGACTCACATTTCCCAGACATTTCAATGTAAAAACCGCCTGATGACGTTGAGCCCTACTGCCAGCATAGTAAGGAGGTGTGCAGGATCCCTTCTGCGCAGTTAGAAAGCTTGTGGCATGACCAGACAGCCTTTGGGTGCAGGTGGAAGACCGAGAGGAGGTTGAGGAGGCAGAAGCAGTGGAGGAAAAATGACATAAAGAGGATTGACGCACAACTCGTGGGGACGGCAAGACTTGGACAGCAGCCCCTTGTCCTGCTGTCACCATAGTTACCCAGTGCCCAGTCAGCGACATGTAACGCCCCTGTCCATGCCTACTCGTCCAAGTGTCTGTGGTGAAATGCACCCTGTCACACACAGAGTTTCTCAAAGAAGCGGTGATGTTGTGTGCGACATGCTGGTGGAGCGCAGGCACACCTTTCTTTGAGAAGTAGTGCCGACTGGGCATCTGGTACTGGGGCACTGCGACGGACATAAGGTCTCGAAAATCCTCTGTGTCCACCAGGCGGAAAGGCAGCATTTCTGTAGCCAAGAGCTTGCAGATGGTGAAATTCAACCTCTTAGCTTTCTCATGGCTAGGAGGAAATGGTCTTTTACTTGTCCACATCTGAGGGACCGAGGGCTGGCTATTGTGCTTAGACGGGGTTGATAAGGGTGTCCCCGGCAAACTGCCGGTCTGTGAGGAAGATGCAGGCGGACATGTTAGGTTGCCTTGATCCAAAGGTGGTGCTATCGATGTCGGACAGCGCTCAAGACCAGCTGGTGTTACCACCGCCAAAGAAAATGATGACCTGCCAATCACGCTGGCTGTTGCGGGTAAAGAGGTGGCAGGTCTGCGCCCCAAAACAGGTGTGACTGCTGTCCCCCCAGTCACAGAGGATGAAGAGGCCGCGGATGCACAAGATATGGCAGACGGTGGTTGGCCCGGCCGGCTAGACCGCATTGTAGCACACTGAGCTTCCCACTGCAACTTATGCTTCATGTCCATGTGCCGGTTCATGCATGAAGTACTCAAACTATGTATTTTTTGGCCTCTACTTAGCTTTTGCTGACAAATGTTACAGATAACACGAGTTGGGTCATCTTTATCGATCTGAAAAAATGCCCAGGCTATGCAAGGCTTAGCACCCATGCGACCTGAAGAGCCACCACGACTTGTGGTGAGAGGCAGAGTTGTGTTTGAGGATGCAGTTGTTGACGTGCTTCCAGTACTACGTCTCTGTCCAGGAAGGCGCAACCTGACCTCGTCGTCACTAGCATCTTCCTCCACCTCCTCTGCTGACCTCATCTCTTGGCTGACTGTGGGTTGACAGTAAGTGGGATCTCAGACCTCATCATCATCACCCTGTGCGTTATCACACCCGTCGTCCTCAGAGCCAACCTGTTCCTGCCCTGACAAAAAACTAAAGTTGTCGCTCCAATCAGGTATTTGAGTCTTATCATCGTCTTCCTCATTGTCTCCACCAACAGGAGTTACAGTTTGGGAATGAGGGTCTACATTATGGTCAGAACCTTCTGCGTCTGGTCCTGGATCCGACTCATAAAGATTCTGGGCATCAGTGCAGATCATTTCCTCGTCTGGATTCACAGAAGCGCTGGAGTCGACCTCTGATTCCCAGGCTATAGTATGAGTAAACAGCTCTGCAGACTCAACCATCTGTTCTACCTCATACTCAGACGGGCAGCTGGAGATTTGGGAGCTGTGAGGAAGCAAGTGCGATTTGGGTGACACCTTTGAGGACTGGAGTATTTGTGATGTTGAAGTTGATGTGGAGGAGAGCCCACTTAAAGGAGCACTTGATATCCGTTGAAGCACCTGCTGTTTTTGTGCCTCATCTGGAATTTGTAGCGATTGGCGTGGCCGTAAGAAAGGGATCTTATCACATTGTCCGCTAAAAGAAGTAGACATTTTAGTTTGGCTGGAAGATGGTCTTTCTTCTGCACCTACCCCACGGACACAACCTTTTTTCCCCTTCCCAACACGCCTATTCCCCTTTCCACCAGCAGCAGGCCTTTTTCCACTCATTTTGGTGGTTAACTAATTCACAACTCTGGAGT
Source organism: Phyllobates terribilis (assembly GCF_046119375.1). Classification (NCBI taxonomy): domain Eukaryota; kingdom Metazoa; phylum Chordata; class Amphibia; order Anura; family Dendrobatidae; genus Phyllobates; species Phyllobates terribilis. The sequence continues at coordinate 1,846,890 of NW_027363097.1, read as the reverse complement.
TGTTTGCACAAAAAAACAATGGATGGTAACCGAGCAGAGCTGAGTGGCCAAACTGTGGTATTAGGCCAAAACTATTGGCTGGGTTAGATGCAGAAAAAAATAATTTTTAATTTGCAACCTGATGGAGGTCAGTATAGATGGACTAATAGACCAAGTCCCACACACTGCTAGAAGCCCAAATATTTTTTCAGAGCTAGATGCAGAAAAAAATTATTTTTAATTTGCAACCTGATGGAGGTCAGTATAGATGGACTAATAGACCAAGTCCCACACACTGCTAGAAGCCCAAATATTTTTTCAGAGCTAGATGCAGAAAAAAATTATTTTTAATTTGCAACCTGATGGAGGTCAGTATAGATGGACTAATAGACCAAGTCCCACACACTGCTAGAAGCCCAAATATTTTTTCAGAGCTAGATGCAGAAAAAAATTATATTCAGTTTGCAACCTGATGGAGGTCAGTATAGATGGACTAATAGAATGATGCTATGCCCAAAAGATTTTACTTCACTAGGTGCAGTAAAAAAATTGGTATTCTATACACAGGTGGTATATCTTGCAACACAGATAGGCTACTCCACTGACTAACACACTCTGCAATAGGCCAAAAAGGATTAGCTTTGCTAGATTCAGCCAAATGCTGTGAAAAAAACTTGCACAGCACTGGCACAGACCTGCCTGGCAAAAACTGATAGGAACTGATGTAACCTAGTCCTGAAAAGGACTCCAATTACAATTAGTCTTTACTCCCACAATCTATCTATTTAAGAGCACAGACCTGCCTGATAAAAGTCGTAGGAAATGCTGTAACCTAGTCCTTAAAAGGACTGCAATCACAACTATTCCCTACTCCCAAGCTATCTGTATATTTGTGCGAAAATTGGCTTGAAATTAACAAGGTATAGCGCACACAGCAACAGCGGTGCCGTCTAACACGCAGCTGCAGCAGTGAGAAAATGGTGGCGACGGGGAAAATGGCTTGGTCTTATAGGGCAAGGACATGTGACATACACTGCCAATCACACATGCCCTTGCTTGTGTGAAAAAAAGCACTTCGCTCCGTGTGTGCGCTGCTGATAGGCTGACAGATTGCACCTCCCCACTGCAAATGCGGGAAAGAGAAAAAAAAATGGAGATCTTCATTGTTCCTGCAGAGATCCATCCCCTGCCCCTCCCCCCGCCCCGCTGTACACTCAAACTGCGTATTAACATTAATTTTCATCATTACTGAGAAAAAATCCAGTTATGATTTTGGTGCACGAACAGTTATCGAACATAACCTCGAACAGCCGAATTTTTCTCAAATTGTTCGTGTTCGCCGACCGGCTCGAACACCGCCCAAAACAGCTCGAATTTGAGATTGGCGAACAGTTCGAGTAGAACAACGCTCATCTCTAAAAGAGAGCTGCCAGAGTACACATAGTAGCGACTACCCCTAGAAACAACAGAGACAAAGGACGGACTGCAGGAGGGGGACAGAGACTATGTTACGGATGTAAAAAGCCAGGACATTTTAGAAAGGACTGTAGGACCAACCCGTATCCAAATGCTCAGAGTACGGGTCCTCCAGCTGACCAAACAACGCCCCCATAGGATGAGGGTAGCTTGCACATGAACCCCCTCATCTCCTTACCCCCAACTCCCAGTTGTATAGTGCAGGTGAACCTACCAGGGGGACATGAAATCGATTTCCAAGTAGATACGGGGGCCGACAATTCAGTAATTACGCAAGGTGATTGGCCATACACTGACACTGATTTTTCACATCATGTCATTGCCACCCCCTTCAATTCCCTGTCTATCCTGCTCCCTGTTACTAAGAGAATTCCCCTGCAAATTCAAGGAGTTACTGTACATAGCCAGCTCATGGTATCGCCCCGAGGCCAATGTAATCTTTTGGGAAATGATGTGTTGTCCCAATTACAAGCACATATTGAATATCATCCCGATGGCACTGTCACCATGACCCCAGGTTTAAAACCAAGTACCCTTTGCAAAATTATGTCACTAGATATTGCCAGCATAGAAGAGAAAAATGAGTTTCCCCTGATATTGGAGCATGCTGTGCCACATGACTTTTGGGCCTCAGACAAAACAGATGTTGGTAGGTTAAGAGTTCAACCAGTAATGGTAAAATTAAAACCAGGAGCAATCTTACCTCAACAGAGGCAGTATCCCCTTAGCTCGGCTCAGGAGAATGCCATAGCCCAGCAAGTCCAAAAATTACTACACAGGGGAGTCCTAGTCAAAACCCAGTCCCCTTGCAACACTCCCCTGTTCCCAGTAAAGAAAAAGAGTGTGCCAGGACAACCAGCCGCATATAGAATGGTCCATGACCTCCGGTTGGTTAACAAAGCCACAGAACTTCTAACACCAGTTGTGCCCAACCCGCATACTCTTCTGTCACAGATACCTTCTAACTCTCTTTGTTTTTCAGTGGTCGATTTGGCAAATGCATTTTTCAGTGTACCATTACATCCTGACTGCCAGTACTTGTTTGCTTTCACATTCCAGGGTAGTCAATATACATGGACAGTGTTGCCACAGGGTGCCCAGAATTCACCCACAATGTACACTGCAAGTCTGCAGGAAATACTGGAGGGATGGTCTGAACCACATATCGTTGTTCTGCAATATGTCGATGACCTGCTCATTTGTGCCCCCTCCAGGAAACAATGTCATAGTGCAACTATATCGCTTATGTTGTTTCTCTATCACGCTGGCTGCAAGGCATCGAAAGATAAGCTTCAGTTTTGTAAATCTTCAGTCACCTTTTTGGGACATTGCATTATACCAGGAGCTCGTCATTTAACAAATGCACGCAAACAAGCAGTATAGGCATTCACCGTCCCTAACAATGTTGCAGCCCTCAGAACTTTTCTTGGACTTGTTTCCTATTGCAGACAATGGATTCATGCCGTCTCTATTTTGATGCAGCCCCTCTATGACTGTCTTACTCCAACACCTTTTGTACTAACACCAGAGGCAATAGACTGTTTTTATTCACTCAAAAACTGTATTTTGGCCGCTCCAGCTTTGGGTACCCCTAACTATGAGCTCCCATTTACTCTGTACCTTCATGAACAAGCTGGACATGCAGCAGGAGTTTTAACTCAAACACACGGTGATAATCAGAGACCTGTTGCCTATTTTAGTGGCAGATTAGATGCGGTGGCCAGAGGTGCACCATCCTGCGTACGTGCTCTGCATGCTGTTGGACTATTACTCCATAAATCCGCAGACATTGTTCTTGACCACCCGCTCACCGTGCTCACACCTCATGATGTCTACACTATATTGAATCAAGTGCAACCCGCTCACCTCTCAGCAGCACGTCATCTTAGGTTACAATGTGCACTGTTAATGCCTCCCAATGTCTCTTTACAGAGGTGTACTACCCTGAATCCAGCAACTTTGTTACCTCTCTCGGATCTAAAGGAGGGGTCAGGTACTGTGCTTTTTAAGGAAGATCCAAGAGAGGAAGTTCCCCATGACTGTGTGCAAATAATGGCACAAGAAACGGCAGGTTTACCTACTGTATTTGAACATGAATTAGAAAATGCAGATTTTGAATTTTTTGTAGATGGATCCCGTCATCAGAACGATTCAGGTACTTTCCATACTGGATATGCAGTTGTCTCCCTCAATGCAGTAATCAAGGCAGAACCAATGCTCCCACACCAATCGGCTCAAGAGGCTGAACTTAGGGCCCTAACTGAGGCCTGTAAACTAGCAGAAGGTAGTATTGTTAACATTTACACGGATTCTAGGTACGCATTCGGTATATCGCATGATTTTGGTCCCATATGGAAGTCAAGAGGTTTCCTGACGGCAGTAGGCACCATTAAGAATGCTGATGCGGTCCAGCAGTTAATTGATGCACTACAACTACCCAAAAAAGTAGCTGTCATAAAGGTAAGAGCACATACCAGACGCACCGAACAGGTGAGTAGAGGAAACGAGATGGCAGATGCAGCGGCAAAAACAGCAGCCTGTAAGCCACAACAAGGGCCAACAGCACGTCAGTTAAGTGCCCCTAAAAACCCTTTTGTGTCGGAGGACATCTTATCCCAAATGCAGGCTCAGGCTCAAAAGGAGGAGGTTGATAAGTGGTTAAAGGAAGGTGCATGCCTGAATGAAGCAAATGGGGTATGGGGGAAAGGGACACAACGATGCCTTCCAAGGGCACTGTACCCAGCAGCTGCCCAGATACTACATGGGCCGACACACCAATCTAAAACGGCTGTGATGAGTGTGATGCAGAAACATTGGGTGGCACCAGGATTCTCCACCTGTATAGAAAGCCTGATACAAGGGTGCATGATATGTGCTACACATAATCAGGGTAGAGTAGTTAAAACACCACCCAAACACACACCCCGGCCCCTCTATCCATTCCAGAGACTGCAAATTGATTATATTCAGCTGCCAAAGTCAGGATCATGGAAATATGTGTTGGTCTGTATTGATTTGTTCTCAGGATGGCCAGAGGCTTTCCCGATTGCCAAAGCCACGGCTGCGGCAACCGCAAAGAAACTGCTTGCGGAGGTGGTCTGCAGGTATGGGGTACCAGAGGTAATTGAGAGTGACAGAGGTACACACTTCACAGGTGAAATAATGAATGAAGTCATGTCAGCTCTAGGAATTCAACAAGCATTACACACCCCATATCACCCGCAAAGTAGTGGTAAAGTGGAAAGACTGAATGGGACATTGAAATTAAAAATTCAGAAAGCCATGGCTGAGACAGGAAAACCATGGCCGGACTGTTTACTGCTTGCTCTGTTTTCAGTAAGATACACGCCTAATAAAAAGACTGGACTCTCTCCATATGAGATATTGTTTGGCAACGTACCCAGCCTAGGGTGTTTCTATCCGCAAGCATTAGAAATGAACAACCATGTGCTTAGTTTCTACATGAGGGCTTTACACAAAAAGATTAAGCAAGTACATGATAATGTCTTCAGTTCTCTTCCAGATCAAGACTCTAGCAGCCATACGCTGCAACCTGGAGACTGGGTGGTTATAAAAAGACACGTGAGGAAAAGCCTAGATCCACGGTTTGACGGACCCTTTCAAGTTCTGCTGACCACAAGTACAGCCGTTGCAAAAAGATACTAGGAGAACCAGCGGACAAAGAATGATGACATTGTTTATACTTACCTGCATACTTACAACCACAGGTGCATGGACTAGGTTGAGCACCACAGATGGAGACGACAATAGATTCATTAAACACCATCTTGCTCTAATCGATGGACTAAAGGAGCAAAACCAGACCATTGCTAATTGTTGGATATGTACACATGCCCCTGTGACATCCACTAGCATACCCTTTCTCGCTGTTCCAGTCTCATGGGAAGAGATAAACTTTTGGGTGAACTGTTCAGATAATAGGGCCCGCATGTTGCCACTATATAGACAATTCTAGTGTATTGACGCTGAAGCATAAGTTAGAAGACGTGGTAAAATTAGGGAGACTTTATGATGAGGCCAACCTCAAGAATCAGGATAGATGAGGCCCCTCAAGTTCAAAGACCCCATCTATGCTATATAAGCCTGACAGTTGCTTTAGGTCAAAAAAACAGCAGCTGTATGTTCCTTCCTTGTATCAATAACGTGTCCTTGCTAGAAGATAACGTGGCCTTGCTAGCCAGATACTTCTAATTAAATGTCTCAAAGCATACAGAAACTAGTTTTTTGCTTGCGCAGCTAAATTGTATAATCGAACCATATATGGTAAATCCGATTCCTGCCTTCAGGGTGTATATTAACCCTGTGTTTTAATAAAGTTTAGAGCTTGTTGACACATACATCCTGTCCTGTGTCTCATTCTCTCCGATATCATAATCCAAGGATAGAAGACCCAGAATGCAGTGACGACACCAGCATAGGCTAAACTTGTTTGGAAACCACTGATGTAAAACCGATGGGACCCGATACCATCTGGAGACAATTTTATAATTTGTCTCTTGTGCTTTAGTTGCAATGGGCGACTTATGGGAGAGGTGAAAGCACCTAAACCATTGGTCATTTGAAAATTTTTGCTGTAACTCCAATTCCCACTCTTCACAGAAGTGAGGGAGAGATTCTAGATAGGAGGAAGAGAGCAATTTGTATATAGTTGATATTGCATGTTTCGCACTTTTTGGCGAGATGCATAGCTTTTTAAATTTAGACAGATGTCGCATCCGATCCGATCTGTTAGATCGAGAACGGTAGAAATGCTGCAGTTGGGAATATTGAAAACTATGACATGGCGTTGGAGAAACTCCATGGAGAATGGATGTGAGGGGTAGGAGGGGGCCATGGGGAGCGATCTGGTAGAGGCGCAAGGGTTTCTTTTTTGAACTATTTAGAAATAGACCAGAGGAGATTCCTGGTGGGAATCCAGGATTATCCGTAATAGCAAGTATAGGGCCAGAGGGATCAACCAAGGGGTCTCGAGAGTGAGATATATGTATGGTTTTGAGAGTGTGTCTTGTACTGAAAGATAGAGGGACGTCTCTATGACAGGGGACACACGGCCAAATCCAAGGGAGGGTGGAAATGGAGAGGGGGCAAGAGTCCTGGGCAATAGTGACCCAGCACTTGCAGGGTGAGCCTTGAACTAAGTCCAAGATCAGTGAATAAGCAGCTGCTAAGAAATATTTACGACAGTCAGGTAAACCAGTACCTCCTGAGTCTTTAGATCTAAATAGGGTAGTAGACCTGATTTTGGAACGACCCGAGGACCATACGAAACGATTTAGTATACTTTGGATTTTCTTCCAAAAGGGAGAGGGAATATGGACCGGAATGGTCTGGAAGAGATATAGCAGTCTCGGCAGGATTGTCATTTTTATAATGTTGCCCCTACTGAACCATGAGAATTCAGCCTGATTCCAAGAAGCCAGTTTCCTCTCCAATCTGAACAAAAAAGGCTGAAAATTCAATGCAAATAGATTAGAGGGGTCAGAAGGGGCGCAAACTCCTAAATAAGTAATTGAGTTATCAGAAGGCCATTTGAAAGGGAAGTTACTCTTTAGGGACTGGATTATCTGGGGGGGACAGGGATATGTTGAGGGCCTCAGATTTGTCAGCGTTTATTTTGAAGTATGACCAGTTCCCAAACCTGTTTAGCTAACAGCAGGGAAGGCAGAACAATGTGAGGATTGGAAAGATAGACTAAAAGAAAATCATCTGCAAATGCAGAACATTTGTATTCACAATTTTTAATGATAACCCCTTGAATGCTGGTATTATTTCGGATAGCAGGCCTGGATGCCACAAACTTGTAAGGCTGTGTCTGAGAGCAGGAGGGAGGTTCTCTGGTCATGGACCATTTGCATGCAGCACCTCCTGTCCCAGGCCAGTAGGGGGAGCAGGCTGCCCCTATAAAAGCTGGTACTGAGGGCAGGATTAGGGAGACCAGGACCCACTTCTGAAGCATCCAGAAGGGTTACCAGAAGAGAGGGACAGGTCAGCCGCAGCTGAGGAGTCCAGGAGGCAAAGGAGGAACAGAAAGCCAGGGACAGAGGCGACGAGAGCCAGTCCTGGTTGAAAGGGAACTACATACCGGACACTGGGGTCCGAGGCTGTCAGGATTGCAAGTCCTGCAGCAGATCATCTACCTGCGAGGGATTTTAGGTCCCTTGGCCTAAGAAGCCTGGAGGCTCCGCCACACAGAGGGACCGGTACAGCACAGAGAAGCTACAGGTACCTAAGGCCCGAGTCGCAAGCCATACAGGCGTAGTACACGGCAAGCTCAGGGACGTGGGCTATCATACCACTTAAGGGGGAGATAGTCAGCAAGGGCAGAGAGAGAACGGTAGGCCTACCCACTCACCCTGACCAGCGGAGCTCGCCCGAATGCCCTCAGACACCCAGGTCCATTCCTACCCTGTACTCCTGGTGGGTCTGTGATAAGATCTGCAGTAAAAGACCCTGGATTGCATTATTGGACTCTGTGTGGTTACTGCTGCGCCTGCACCATCACCCCCAGCATCCTATTACACTGCCCTGAGGCTACACTCCTCCCGTGGGGAGTTGTACTATTCCCTGCTACATCCCCAACACCAGCCTCAGCGGTCTGCCTTGTAGCGGCGGTCCTCCCTGACCGCAATCCACGGGTGGCGTAGTCGGACTTTCAAAACCTACCAATACACCGCCACAGCATTTGGTCTGACCACCCTGAGCCACGGGACCAGGCCGTCACTACTACTCCCAGCATTGCCCTGAGGCCCGGTCCCGAGTGCCCCATGGCCCAGGGGGCGAGTCAGCTTTGGCGTAGTCGGCAGGATTGTGACCAACCCGCCACAAACAGGTATTGCATGCCTGAAAAAGACTGTACACGTACCTTAAAAAGAAGTTTCCCGCCATCCGGAGCCGTTTCCCGCCGTTTTCAGCCGTCTCCCGCCATCTTCAGCAGTTTCCCGCCATCTTCAGCCGTTTTCCCGCCATCGGACGCCATCTTCAGGACACCGCGAGGGAAGAAGAGGGGCGTGGACGTCCAAAGCGCGCGAGACTTGAAGCCCCGCCCTACGCAAGGTCCTGGAAGGGAGAGAGAGTGACGCTGACATCACCAGGACGCGACGCAAGGTCCTCACATGGAGCAGTACCAGCGGAGCCGCGGCCTACAGAAGAAGATCGTCGGAAGGTAGGCCACGCTTAACTAGGGGGGAGGAAGATGATGGACACGGAGGGGCCTTCTACAACCAGCGGGGCTGCAGCAGCAGTGATGCCGTTCTCTATGCCCTACATCCCCGGAGCAGCCTGGCTACCCCAATACTCAGGAGACCCCCATACCTTAACTGACTTTAGGGAAAGACTGCACAGTTTATTCAAAGTTTATCCCCTGACAGAAGAACAGAAAGTGAGCATTCTGACGGGGCAGCTCACCGGTACAGCCCAGCGGGAAGTGAAATCATGGTCAGATGAGGAGAAAAGGACAGTAAAGGACATTCTGACCCGGCTGCGGAGTACCTTTGATACCCGTACCTCAGCAGAAATCAAAATGCGGTTCTATGGCTGTAAGCAGCGGGCCCAGGATAGTATCAGAGACTATGCCTTGAACCTGCAAGAAGCCCTGAGAGCTATCAAACAAGCTGACCCTGGTAGCGTGCAGGACTCTGATAAACTGTTGACTGACCAGTTCATAGAAGGTCTGCTGTCCAGCGCCCACAGAACCCAGCTGCGCCTCATGGCCCTACAGAACCCCGATTTGACTTTTGCACAGTTCAAGGATCGGGCCATCCGGGTGCTCAGAGAACCCGCAGCAGGTGGCGCTGTAGCTTCCCGGCACCCTGCCATCACTTACCACCAGGGGGCAGCGCCCTACCACGCAGATCTTGTGGGGGCTGATGCACAGGCCCTAAATCCATCCCAGCCTGCAAACCTGCACCATCAGGTCCAGGAGCTAACAAAGAGTGTGGCTGCATTAACCAGGACCATACAGTCGTTGCAGGTGGAACCGTCAAGACCAATCGAGCCGACCGCTACACTGAGGATGGACAGCCGATTTGCCGCCGTTGCAGTCAGCCAGGACACATAGCAAGGTACTGTACTTTAAATGGGTCCGACCTGGGGCAGAGGGCCAACCCCCAGGCATAAGGTCATCAGGCCCGTCTAATTGGCGTGATAAGTACGTGGGGGGACGCCCGGTCTTACCCGTAGTGCTGGACGGTATCCCCATGAGTGCACTGCTGGACACCGGGTCTCAAGTGACTACCATCCCCTACGTACTTTTCAAGTGGTACTGGAGTGACGCTGACATAACCCGCTACCCAGACGATGACTTAAGCATCATTGCCAACAATGGCCAACCCGTGCCGCAGGTGGGGTTCAGAGAGATGTCCATCAAGATTGGTAAGGTGGAACTGCCGGCACAGGGAGTGATCATTGTGGACATTGACCGTCGTGAAAGTCACCCTAAAATGGGTACTAATGTAATTGAAATCTGTCTTTCAGAAGTAATTGTGATTTTACAGTAGGTGGCGATGAATGCGAGCTCCAGCCAACAGAGGGTCCTCTAGAAAGAGATAAGAGCCCTGATGAGACGGCAGCAGGTAGAACTGTCTGGTGGTGAGATCGGTAGCGTAAGAATGAGTGACCCATTCCCCATTTCCATGCCTCCCAAAAGTGAAATGATGATCTGGTGTCGGACTGCAATCGGGTTGAGAGGCAGAGACTACCAAGCCATGGTAGAACCCGTGTACTCAGACAGCAGGCCCACCATTTTGACAGCCCGGGGGGTGGTTGATGTCCGTCATGGGAGGGTGCCCGTTCGCATTCTCAATATTGGGGAGAGGGAGGTACACTTACCCAGGTACGCTACACTTGCCAAACTGTTCGCTGTTGAGCACAAAGCTATCAGGGCTGAGGAACCGTTGCCTCCATCTCCACAGGCGGAGGGTAATGGCTCCCAGAAACAAAAGGAGGACTGGTGCCAGAAACTCCATGTGGGTGCAGACTCCACTCCCCTGCACCAAAAACGAGGAGTCTACCGGGTGGTTCAGGAGTACGAGAGAATTTTTAGTAAGCACCCGCTAGACTTTGGCAGAGTAAAAGGGATAGAACACCATATCCCCACGGGGAGCCACCCACCAATAAAAGAGAGACACAGGCCTGTACCCCCTGCACATTATCAGAACGCCAAAGGTATGCTGAGAGAAATGAAAGAAGCTAGGGTCATTAGAGATAGCTGTAGCCCCTGGGCAGCTCCCTTGGTTTTGGTAAAAGAGAAAGACGGTACCATGAGAATGTGCGTGGACTATAGACAAATCAATCGTATCACCCATAAAGATGCATACCCATTACCTAGGATAGAGGAGTCTTTAGCAGCTCTAAAATCAGCTAACTTCTTCTCTACTTTGGAACTTACTAGCGGGTACTGGCAGGTTCCTGTGGTAGAGGCTGACAAGGAGAAGACCGCCTTCACCACCCCGATGGAACTGAGTGAGTTCAACTGTATGCCCTTCGGGCTCTGCAACGCACCAGGGACCTTCCAGAGGCTGATGGAATGCTGTCTAGGGCACCGAAACTTCGAGACGGTCCTCCTTTACCTGGACGACGTGATCGTCTATTCGAAGACTTACGAGGACCATCTAAAGCACCTGGCCGAGGTGTTCCAAGCCCTGGCAGGCTACGGCCTGAAAGTGAAGCTTTCAAAGTGCCAACTGTTAAAACCGACGGTCCAATACCTAGGACACGTGGTGAGTGCAGAGGGAGTAGCCCCCGACCCCGACAAAGTTACAGCCATCAAGAGCTGGCCAAGCCCCTCTAACATCAAGGAAGTGAGGCAATTCCTCGGGTTGGTAGGCTACTACCGAAGGTTCATCCCCAGGTTCACTAAGATGGCAGCCCCTATGCAGGACCTCCTGATAGGGCAATCTAAATCCAGAAGTCACAAGCCACCCTTCAAGTGGGACAAGCCCAATGTCCTTCCGCCAATTGAAGATGGCCCTCACAGTGGATGAGATCCTGGCCTACCCCGATTATGGCCAGCCTTTTATTCTCCACACAGATGCCAGTAATGTGGGGCTGGGAACCGTACTGTCGCAAAACCAACAGGGCAGAGAAAGGGTGATCGCGTATGCCAGCCGGAAGCTGAGGCCCACTGAAAGGAACCCGGAGAATTACAGCTCCTTCAAGCTAGAATTCTTGGCAGTGGTGTGGGCCGTCACAGAACGGTTTAAGCATTACCTGGCCTCCGCAAAGTTCACTGTGTACACGGACAGCAACCCGTTGACACATCTGGACAATGCAAGACTAGGTGCCCTAGAACAGCGGTGGATGGCCCGGCTATCCAATTATGACTTCACAATCAAATACCGGGCGGGCAGAACCAACGCCAACGCAGACGCCCTATCAAGAATGCCCCACCTACCTGAAGGAGAAGACGACTCGGAAGAGCTGGAGGAAATAGAGCTCCCTGCGTTCCACCGGTATGGGGCCACTCAGCATTCGCACCGGGTAAGAGACAAAGACTTAACCATCATCATGTTCAATCCCTTACCCCACCACGGCTGGGCTGAAACGCAAGATAGCGACCCTGCAATACGCCTGGTGAAAGGCATGTTAACCCAGGAAGACGCTAGCCCTGGCCCGGACGCTCCAGAGGAAGCCAAGCAGATATGGAAGGAGAAAAGCAGGCTATTCCTCTACGAAGGTAAGCTGTGCAGAAGGCTTGTCAACCACCGGACGCACGAGTTGACCTGGCAGATAGTGGTCCCAAGGCGAGATGCAGCAATGGTCCTGGAGGCCTACCATGACAGAGCGGGACACTTCGGGTGGAAGAAACTGGAGTTCCTACTGAGAGAGTGGTTCTACTGGGTCGGCATGAGAAGGGCCATCGAGAAGTGGAGCAGGGACTGCGGCCCATGTCACCTCAGAAGGAAGGACCGTACCAGCCAGCAGACACCCTTGAGGCCCATCGTCACCAGGCAGCCTCTTGAGCTGGTAGCTCTGGACCATGTGAAATTGGCTCCAAGCCGGTCGGGCTACGTCTATGCCCTGACAATTGTGGACCATTACTTCCGGTTCCTGATGGTGGTTCCTGTTAAAGACCTGACAGCCCAAACAGCGGCCAGAGCCTTCCAACAACACTTCTGCCGTCCACATGGGTATCCGGAACAGGTCTTGACAGATCAAGGTCCAGCATTTGAGGCTGAAGTATTCCAGGAGTTCTGCAACCTCTACGGCTGTAGGAAGATTCGGACAACGCCTTACCACCCGCAAACCAACGGGCTGTGTGAGAAGATGAACAATATCGTCTTTGATCTCCTCAAGACGTTACCCCTGGAAGAACGCAGCCTGTGGCCGGAGAAGCTGCCAGATCTGATTGACTTGTACAACCACATCCCGGTGAATGCTACAAATTGCACCCCGGCTTACCTGATGCGAGCAAGACCAGGTAAGCTGCCGATCGACCTGGAGATGGGAGTCCTGACACCTGAGGACACCTCCCCAGACGCGGACTGGGATATGGAACGGCGGCTACAGTACAAGAAGGTACAGGAGAGTGTGGAGAGGAGTATGGCTCAAGCGAGAGAAAAGCAAGAGAGGCTCTTCAACCAACACGCCCCTGCTGGTCCCCTGGAACCTGGTGAGCAGGTCCTGAAGCGGAAGAGAAGGCTTCACAAGCTGGATGACCAGTGGGAGAGAGACCCGTACACAGTACTGCAGTCCGAACACGACAACCCGAAGGTATGTGTGATTACCAAGGATGGAGGAGAAACCACTAGCACCGTCTCCAGAGACCACCTAAAATGGTGCCCCGAGCAACTACAGAGTCCAAATGAAGATCAAGATGACCTTGAACCCGCAGAGGACAAGGAAGAGATGATCAGCACAGTTCTCGGAGAGTTCCCCCGGACCTGGACTCAGATAAATGGTGCAATAGTGGTACCTGTCCTACACTTCCTTCAGCCTACCAGCAAGAGCCTACAGGAGGGCAGGAAGAACAAGAAGAGCAAGCAGCCCCAGAGGCAGAAGAACCCACGCCAGCAGCCCAGGAGAGGCAACCCTCTGCTGACAGTGAGCCTGCCATACCTGCGGTAAGCCAAAGGACCCGCAGACAGCTGCCTGCCCTGCCTGTACACCCAGCTAGTAGCTGTACCCTCAATGATAGTGGGGAAAGCCAGGTTGGTCCACCACCAGCCAGTGGGTTAAGGAGGTCAACCAGGAGCACTAGGGGACAAACACCAGCTCGCTGGAGGATATAGGTGCAAGATCTAAATGTACCATGTATATATTTAATATGTTTGTTACCTGTAACTAATAGTGTTTTCTCCAGTTTTTCTAGATATATGGACTGACAGGTTATGAACTTTGGATAACCGGAACTACGTTGTAAATAGTTGCACTTTGTGCCTCTTGCGAAGACAACCACGGAAGAAAAACCTGTCTGGCATGGTCCCGAGTGGTCCAAAGTAGTTTGCTTCGCTTTGCAGCCACGCCCAGGGACAACGTTTGGGGTTTGCTTTGGACAGGTCCCCGCACCGGTTGAGACTTTGCCTTATTGGGTAAAATGGACACCCGGTCACAGGCCATACTGTGACCTAAAGAACTCAATATGTGGTGTTGTTTGTTATTTCTTTCTTTGTTGTGTTTATGTTATAATTTATACCCTGTATTCATGTTTCATGTTTAGTCCCGGAGTACTAAGCTTTACTAGGGGGGAATGTGTCACCCCAGGCCTGGATGCCACAAACTTTTAAGGCTGTGTCTGAGAGCAGGAGGGAGGTTCTCTGGTCATGGACCATTTGCATGCAGCACCTTCTGTCCCAGGCCAGTAGGGGGAGCAGGCTGCCCCTATAAAAGCTGGTACTGAGGGCAGGGTTAGGGAGACCAGGACCCACTTCTGAAGCATCCAGAAGGGTTCCCAGAAGAGAGGGACAGGTCAGCCGCAGCTGAGGAGTCCAGGAGGCAAAGGAGGAAGAGAAAGCCAGGGACAGAGGCGACGAGAGCCGGTCCTGGTTGAAAGGGAACTACATACCGGACACTGGGATCCGAGTCTGTCAGGATTGCAAGTCCTGCAGCAGATCATCTACCTGCGAGGGATTTTAGGTCCCTTGGCCTAAGAAGCCTGGAGGCTCCGCCACACAGAGGGACCGGTACAGCACAGAGAAGCTACAGGTACCTAAGGCCCGAGTCGCAAGCCATACAGGCGTAGTACACGGCAAGCTCAGGGACGTGGGCTATCATACCACTTAAGGGGGAGATAGTCAGCAAGGGCAGAGAGAGAACGGTAGGCCTACCCACTCACCCTGACCAGCGGAGCTCGCCCGAATGCCCTCAGACACCCAGGTCCATTCCTACCCTGTACTCCTGGTGGGTCTGTGATAAGATCTGCAGTATAAGACCCTGGACTGCATTATTGGACTCTGTGTGGTTACTGCTGCGCCTGCACCATCACCCCCAGCATCCTATTACACTGCCCTGAGGCTACACTCCTCCCTCCTATTCCCTGCTGCATTCCCAACACCAGCCTCAGCGGTCTGCCTTGCAGCGGCGGTCCTCCCTGACCGCAATCCACGGGTGGCGTAGTCGGACTTTCAAAACCTACCAATACACCGCCACAGCATTTGGTCTGACCACCCTGAGCCACGGGACCAGGCCGCCACTACTACTCCCAGCATTGCCCTGAGGCCCGGTCCCGAGTGCCCCACGGCCCAGGGGGCGAGTCACCAATATTTTAGATTTTAGGATCTGGCCAAGACCTAGAAGATGTAGTGTTTGCTCAATAGAATGCCACGAGATTCTATCAAACGCCTTTTCTGCGTCCAACGATAGAACCATCAATGGAGATTTGTGTGAGATGGCAAAATTAATGATATCAAAAGTTTTTAAGGTTATTATCCCGGGCTTCCCTACCTGGAATAAAGCCAACGTGATCTTGATGGATGAGCTTTGGAAGGAGTTGGTTCAGTATCTCTACTATTAGTTTGGTGTAAATTTTAATGTCCACATTTAATAATGAGATTGGATGGTAGCTGGCACATAAAAGGGGATCCTTTCCAGGGTTGGGGATAACCGTGATGTGGGCTGACGTAGTTTGCGTAGGGAACGGGGAGGCATCCAAAACATGGTTAAGTGCTTGAATTTGGTAGTGAGACCATCTGGGCCTGGACTTTTGTTCCCTGGAAGGTCTTTTATTATGAGTGAGATTTCTTGGGGGGTGAAGGGAGCTTCTAAATTCTCAAGGACCTCTCTAGACAACATTCTGCCCAGCTTATTTCCGTATTCATAAAATTTGCTATGACCTACTTGCAGGAAACGGGCAAAGGAACTCTCCAGCATGCATTTGACCTTCAGCCTTGCCTGGAGAAGATCTCTAAGAATGGATACAGAGAGAGCGTGTTTATGTAATTTCTCAAGTTTCGAGACCTTTTATAGGGCCTCTTTAAGGGGCTGTGATTTCTCCTTTTTAATTCTTGTGCCATGCTTAATAAATACTCCTCTTAAGACACATTTCAAGGTTTCCCATTTGATAGGTGGAGCAGTATTGTCAGAAGAATGATGTATTTCAAAATTATCTATGCTTATTTCAATATCCGATATACAGTCATGGCCAAAAGTTTTGAGAATGACACCAAAATTATATTTTCACATGATCTGCTGGCCTCTGGTTTTTATTAGTGTTTGTCTGATGTTTATATCACATACAGAAATATAATTGCAATCATATTATGAGTACCAATAGGTTATATTGACAGTTAGAATGAGTTAATGCAGCAAGTCAATATTTGCAGTGTTGCCCCTTCTTCTTCAAGACCTCTGTAATTCTCCCTGGCATGCTCTCAATCAACTTTTGGACCAAATCCTGACTGATAGCAGTCCATTCTTGCATAAACAATGCTTGCATTTTGCCAGAATTTGTTTGTTTTTGTTTGTCCGCCCGTCTCTTGATGATTGACCACAAGTTCTCAATGGGATTAAGATCTGGGGAGTTTCCAGGCCATGGACCCAAAATCTCTATGTTTTGTTCCATGAGCCATTTAGTTATCACCTTTGCTTTATGGCAAGGTGCTCCATCAAGGCCTTGTTGGGCACCAAACTGCTCTTGGACGGTTGGGAGAAGTTGCTCTTGGAGGACATTCTGGTACCATTCTTTATTCATGGCTGTGTTTTTAGGCAAGACTGTGAGTGAGCCGATTCCCTTGGCTGAGAAGCAACCCCAGACATGAATGGTTTCAGGATGCTTTACAGTTGGCATGAGACAAGACAGGTGGTAGCGCTCACCTCTTCTTCTCCGAATAAGCTGTTTTCCAGATGTCCCAAACAATCGAAAAGGGGATTCATCAGAAAAAATGACTTTGCCCCAGTCCTCAGCAGTCCACTCCCTGTACCTTTTGCAGAATATCAGTCGGTCCCTGATGTTTTTTCTGGAGAGAAGTGGCTTCTTTGCTGCCCTCCTTGAAACCAGCCCTTGCTCAAAGAGTCTCCGCCTCACAGTGCGTGCAGAAGCACTCACACCAGCCTGCTGCCATTCCTGAGCAAGCTGGGCACTTCTGGTAGTCCGATCCCGCAGCTGTAACAGTTTTAAGATACGGTCCTGGCACTTGCTGATCTTTCTTGGGCGCCCAGGAGTAGTGTTGAGCCACCCCCGTAGTGTTCGAGTTCGGTTCGGTTCGTCGAACACCCGTGTGTTCGCCGAACTGTTCGTCGAACTGTTCGTCGAACACCTTCGAACACCGTTAAAACCAATGGCAGGCAAACAAAAACACATAGAAACACATAGAAAACACCCTCAAAGGTGTCCAAAAGCTGACAAACTGCTCAGAAGACACAACTAACACATGGAAAAGTGACAAGTACATATAGTCATGAGAAAAGAAAAGAGGTGGAGGAGTAAAAGGAGGGGGAGACACAGATATAGGCATGTCATGCCCTTCTAAAATCCAAAAAGTGAGAAGCCGACACGTTCAGTCCGCTCCTGCCCGTGCCACCTCCGTGTCGCCGGGTTTGTGCCAGAGCCGCGGTGAACCCTGACGGCCAGCCCCCCTCTCCCAATACTGGTGCCTGTCCGCTGGTGGGTCGAGCG
Organism: Phyllobates terribilis; assembly: GCF_046119375.1. NCBI lineage: Eukaryota > Metazoa > Chordata > Amphibia > Anura > Dendrobatidae > Phyllobates > Phyllobates terribilis. Next base: position 1,829,366 of record NW_027363097.1, on the reverse strand, counting down.
AGCCCCCCTGTGGTGGAGGCAGCTCTAAGCTTTTTAATTTAAATTGTCTCTCTAATTTGAATGAATACACTTTAAATCCATTTACAAGGATCTATTGGAGGGCAAGTCTCATGCCAGCAGCCGCGTAATTCCAGCTCCAGTAGCGTCCACTAAAGCTGCTGCAGTTAAAAAGCTTTTATAAGGATCGAGCTCGGCTGTCCACCGCAAGGCATCCTACTGCCAGTCCCAGCCCCTATGCCTTGGGGTGCCTCCTGATGCTCTTCACTGAGTATCCCGTGGTCCCGAAGCATTTCCTTTGAAAAAATTAAGTGTCCAAACTACAGGTGGTGTAGCTTGCTTAACAGCCGGGATAATCCGCTGACTAGCAGACACTGCTAATAGGCACAAAGTATTTCCTGGGCTAGATGCAGTTAAAAATTTGTAATTAGATACTCTCGTTGGATGCTGAGAAAGCATTCCATAGAGTCTCCTGGCACGCCATATATGATTCTCTTAAAAAGCTTGGGGTAGGGGTCTAGGGGACCCTTTTATAGCCAAAATCACGGCCCTGTATCGCAATACGTCACCTAGGCTGAAGATAAATGGAACTGTAGCACCCTGAGGGCTCGGTTGCTACAGAGGTATTGCACCTCACCCAGAGGTGTGATATCTCACTCTCAGGTAAGGATGGAGTGTGGATCAGGACCCGACACCTGCATGCATTACACCACATTGCCGTGGGGCAGGGCGACCAATATGCCCCTGAGAAGGGCACGACAGTCCCTGTCCCTGGCTGGAGTGGGGGGAGGGAACACTGAGGAAGGGGAACCCTGTAGTGCAGGAGCAGGGAGGAAGCAGTTCCTGGGTGCATTGAGAAGGGAGTATAAAAGGTGGGCACCATCTTAGTTCAGTGCAGAGAAGTCTGAGCAGAAGTGGCAGGGAGCAGGGGCTCTGCATGAGCTCTGCTCCGGAGGCGGGCCTAGTAACAGAGGCCCAGGCCTGGAAGAGGGAGAAGGAAGGAAGAGGAGCGGAGAAGGCTCCAGGAACGAGGAACGAAGGGATCCCAGGGGTGCGGACGGGCGAGTCGCCACCGCACGCCCGAATCCACCTGCATGGAGGGGTCAGGCCAAAGGGGGAGACCGGTCCCCGAAACTAGTGGAGGCAGGAAACGACCCTCAGCTAGAAACCGGAGGCTGTGACATTTTATGTGGCGCAGCCCCTCGCTACACCAGCTAGGAGGGCAGCACATAGGGTCAGGGAAACTGGCGCCAAGTTTACCAAGAGGAGGCCCGAGGCAGCCGGACAGAAGGGTTGGTAAGAAAGGCCAGACAAAGGACACACAAAGGGGGTCCTGTGAAGCGCTCCAAAGTTATCTGGGAGTTGTCTGAGCCCCTCACCTGGTGAGCACAGTACGACGTGGGCAGCCGTTACCTGCAGACGTGGTCTGGATAATAAGAACTGTGAGTAAAGGCCCTGGACTGCATCACTGACTCCGTGTCGTTACTGCTGCTGCCCTGCACCATCACCCCCATCCTCCGCATACACTGCCCTGAGGCTATACTCCTCCCGTGGGGAGTTATGCTACGCTCTGCTGCACCCACAACACCAGCCTCAGCGGTCTGCCCTGCAGCGGCGGTTCACTCTGACCGCAATCCACGGGTGGCGTAGTCGGACATTTAAACATCAAAACCACATAAATAGTTCCGCCACTGGTTTGACCACCCTGAGCCACGGAACCGGGTCGCCGCCACGAAGACTACAACCACCAGCATCCACCAAAAAGGGTCCGGCTCCGGGTGTCCCAAGGCCCAGGGGGTGCATCAGAACATTTTCATCACCTTTCACAATCACCAATGGGACAAGGCAGGGATGTCCTCTGTCCCCTCTCTTATACATCCTAGTGACGGAGCACCTGCTCTCATCAATTCGCCATAACCCCAATATTAGGTGGATTGAGGTGGGAGGCACCGAGTACAAGTGCTCTCTATTTGCTGATGATGTACTAGTATATATCACTCAATCACATATATCCATCCATGCTGTTATGGCTGAAATAGATCACTTTGTTACATGGTCAAATTTTAAAATCAATGCAGCGAAGTCTGAGGCCCTCGATGTCTCCCTCCATCCAGTCCAACTTTCCCTTTGCCTGGCCCTCACAGGGTATCAAATACTTAGGAATTCCTATTCATAGAGACCTCTCCCATCTATGTTATCTTAATTTTGGGCCCTTTATTGAACAACTCCATACAGACCACGGTTGGCAAGTTAGAACTGTAAGATTCACTACTTGAACCACTGGTGTTTTGTGGAAAAGCACATGTACACTGTGTTCCAAATTATTATGCAAAAAGTGTTTAGGAGTGATAAGGGAAGAATTTGTTTGTTTGTCAGTTAAACTCATTGATGGTGATGTGTGTCAGGGCTCTTTATATCACTGTAAGCAATTGCAGACACCTGTGCTAGTTAGTTTGGCAGGTGTCTCCAATGAAAGGCAAGACTACTTAAGAAGGCTGTCTCACATTATTAAGCAGCCTACATTTTCTGCCAAAATGGGAAAGAAAAAGGATGTGTCGGCTGCTGAGAAGCAACAAATTGTGGAGTGTTTAGGTCAAGGCATGACTACAATCAACATTGTGTGATGATCAGGATGAAGTGTCTTGGCAATCAAGAAGTATGTAGCTGATTCACAGTACACACGTGTGCGTGCTGATAAGGGAAAATTGAGGACTCTTTCCTACAGGCAATTACGTCAGGTTAAAAGAGCAGCGGCAAAAAAGCCTTGTCATAGCAGCAGACAAGTTTTTGAAGCTGCTGGTGCCTCCAACGTCCCCCGAACAACAAGATGCAGGGTCCTTCAGAGGTTTGCAGCTCTGCATATGCCATCCTGTCTACCTCCTCTATCCACTTCACACAAGCAGAAACGGCTCCAGTGGGCCAAACATTACATGAAGACTGATTTCAAAACTGTTTTGTTCAAGGATAAGTGCCGTGCAGCGCTCGATGGTCCAGATGGATGGAGTGGAGGATGGCTGGTTGATGGACACCCCATGCAAACATGGCTACAGCGCCAACAAGGAGGAGGTGGAGTAATGTTTTGGGCTGGAATCATGGGGAGAGAGATTGTCGGCCCCTTTAGGATCCCTGAAGGCGCTAAAGATGAACTCCATAATGTATGTGGATTTTCTCAAACAGCACTTCCTGCCATGGTTCAAGAAGAAGAACCATGTATTTCACAGCAAGATCATTTTTTTGCATGATAATGCACCATCTCATGCTGCACATAAAACATCTGCATCTCTGGCTGATATGGGCATAAAAGGGGACAAACTTATGGTGTGACCCCCATGCTCCCCTTACCTCTACCCCATTCAGAACCTCTGGAGCATCATCAAAAGGAGTGTCTATGATGGCGGGAGGCAGTTCACATCTAAGCAACAGCTCTGGGAGGGTATTCTGTCCTCATGCAAAACAATTGAAGCAGAAACCATCCAAAACCTGACAAATTCAATGGACGAGAGAGTTCAGAAGCTCCTTTCGAACAAGGGGTCCTATGTGAAAATGTAACATCACCTAGAATAAAGTTTTGAGTTGAAAACTGTTTGCTTTCAGTTTCTAATAACCTGCTAATGCTTATAATTTCAAAAATGACCATTTTTTTGGTCTTTATTAAAATGAAAAGGTTGATCGAAAAGTTTGGGGGATCTAAGAGTGTGGCAACCCAGTAGTCATGATTACTTCGAATTCTGACAATATGAGGGTCATGTTGCAGGTAGTGCAGCAAGAAGGCACTTATGTGTCTTGCGCATCTCGGAGCCCCAAAATTATTTTCCGGGCTAGATGCAGCTAAAAATTATTATTAATTTTAAATCTGGTGGAGCTTAGTATAGATGGGCTAATAGGATCAGTGCTGCACACTGCTACAAAGCCCAAATTATTTTCCAGTCAAGATACAGATAAACATGATTAGTAATTTGAAAGCTTAAAACGGTTGGTAGGGTGATTTTAACCAATCATCAAGCTTTTACTCTCCCCAGGATGACACAGGGGTAGAAAAGTCGTTTCGGATCCATGATTTGTTCATCTTTATGAACGTGAGTCTGTCTACATTATCAGTGGAGAGCCGCGTGCGCTTATCTGTCAGCACACCACCAGCAGCGCTGAACACACGTTCAGACAGAACGCTGGCTGCGGGGCATGACAAGATCTCCAAGGCGTAAGTGGCTAGCTCCGGCCATTTATCCAGATTGGAAGCCCAAAAAGAGCAAGGGTCCAGTGACACAGTCATGGCTTCAATGTTTACTTGGAGATACTCCTGTACCATCGTCTCTAGGCGTTGACTATGTGTCAGACTTCTTGTCTCCTGTGGCCTTGCAAAGGATGGGCTAAAAAAGTGGTGAAATGATTCCGCAAAATTGATGTTACCAGCAGATACTGTGGTTCTGTTACGGTTTGAGTGCTGAACACTTGACGGTCCCACGGTTGGCAAGTTGGAACCGTGAGATTCACTACGTGCACCACTGGTGTTTTGTGGAAAAGCACATATAAGATTCTGCAACAGTCTCTGCTGATACTCCTGCATGCGTGCATCCCTTTCTATGGCAGGAATAATTTCTGCAAATTTACTTTTGTACCGGGGATCTAACAGTGTGGCAACCCAGTAGTCAGGATTATTTCTAATTCTCACAATTCGAGGGTCATGTTGCAGGTAGTGCAGCAAGAAGGCACTCATGTGTGTTGCGCATCCAGGAGCACCAAGTCCCTGTTGTGTTGGTGGCGAGGTAACAATCATGCTTCCTTCCTCTGTCCTCTCCCCCCAACCTCGCACAACAGAAATGTGATCAAGGTCTCCCTCATCTGATGAGTCTTCCATCAGTTCGTCCTCCACTTCTTCCTGGGCTCCTGCACCTTCCTCACTAGTTTGGCTGCTACCATGCGCCCTGGTAAAACCATCTCCCCCACCATCACATGCCTGCCGCCTTGGTGCTGCCGACCGTCTGGACCTTGCAGATGTTAGCCCTTCCGCATACAACTCCTCCTCCTCTACTTCCTCCACCTCCTCTTGTGCCACCACCTGACTCCGAATTCTGTTTAACATGTGCTCCAGCATGTAAATCACCGGAATAGTCATGCTGATAATGGCATCGTCAGCACTAAACATCTTCGTCGCCATTTCAAAACTGTGCAGAAGGGTGCATAGGTCCCTGATCTGAGACCACTCCTCCAGCGTGATTTGCCCCACCTCCGGATCTCGTTGGCCCAGGCTATACGTCAGAACGTATTGCACCAGGGCTTGTCGGTGCTGCCACAGTCGCTGCAACATGTGCAGAGTTGAATTCCACCGGGTAGGCACATAGCATTTTAGCCGGTGAAGTGGCAGGCCCAACGACTTCTGTAGAGATGTAAGTCGCTGAGCTGCGGGATGCGAACGGCGGAAGTGAGCACACAGCGACCGTGCCCTCTGCAGAAGGCCATCTAGTCTGGGATAGTGGGCTAAAAATTGCTGGACAACCAGGTTCAACACGTGAGCCATACAAGGCACGTGTGTGACATTGCCCCGGCGAAGGGCCGCACCCAGGTTTGCAGCATTGTCGCACACGGCCTTCCCTGGTTTCAGGTCCAGTGGAGACAACCATTCATGAAATTGGTTCTCCAGAGCTGACCACAACTCCTCAGCTGTGTGACTCACATTTCCCAGACATTTCAAAGTAAAAACCGCCTGATGACGTTGAGCCCTACTGCCAGCATAGTAAGGAGGTGTGCAGGATCCCTTCTGCGCAGTTAGAAAGCTTGTGGCATGACCAGACAGGCTTTGGGTGCAGGTGGAAGACCGAGAGGAGGTTGAGGAGGCAGAAGCAGTGGAGGAACTTTGACATAAAGAGGATTGACGCACAACTCGTGGGGACGGCAAGACTTGGACAGCAGCCCCTTGTCCTGCTGTAACCATAGTTACCCAGTGCCCAGTCAGCGACATGTAACGCCCCTGTCCATGCCTACTCGTCCAAGTGTCTGTGGTGAAATGCACCCTGTCACACACAGAGTTTCTCAAAGAAGCGGTGATGTTGTGTGCGACATGCTGGTGGAGCGCAGGCACACCTTTCTTTGAGAAGTAGTGCCGACTGGGCATCTGGTACTGGGGCACTGCGACGGACATAAGGTCTCGAAAATCCTCTGTGTCCACCAGGCGGAAAGGCAGCATTTCTGTAGCCAAGAGCTTGCAGATGGTGAAATTCAACCTCTTAGCTTTCTCATGGCTAGGAGGAAATGGTCTTTTACTTGTCCACATCTGAGGGACCGAGGGCTGGCTATTGTGCTTAGACGGGGTTGATAAGGGTGTCCCCGGCAAACTGCCGGTCTGTGAGGAAGATGCAGGCGGACATGTTAGGTTGCCTTGATCCAAAAGTGGTGCTATCGATGTCGGACAGCGCTCAACACCAGCTGGTGTTACCACCTCCAAAGAAAATGATGACCTGCCAATCACGCTGGCTGTTGCGGGTAAAGAGGTGGCAGGTCTGCGCCCCAAAACAGGTGTGACTGCTGTCCCCCCAGTCACAGAGGATGAAGAGGCCGCGGATGCACAAGATATGGCAGACGGTGGTTGGCCCGGCCGGCTAGGCCGCATTGTAGCACACTGAGCTTCCCACTGCAACTTATGCTTCATGTCCATGTGCCGGTTCATGCATGAAGTACTCAAACTATGTATTTTTTGGCCTCTACTTAGCTTTTGCTGACAAATGTTACAGATAACACGAGTTGGGTCATCTTTATCGATCTGAAAAAATGCCCAGGCTATGCAAGGCTTAGCACCCATGCGACCTGAAGAGCCACCACGACTTGTGGTGAGAGGCAGAGTTGTGTTTGAGGATGCAGTTGTTGACGTGCTTCCAGTACTACGTCTCTGTCCAGGAAGGCGCAACCTGACCTCGTCGTCACTAGCATCTTCCTCCACCTCCTCTGCTGACCTCATCTCTTGGCTGACTGTGGGTTGACAGTAAGTGGGATCTCCAACCTCATCATCATCACCCTGTGCGTTATCACACCCGTCGTCCTCAGAGCCAACCTGTTCCTGCCCTGACAAAAAACTAAAGTTGTCGCTCCAATCAGGTATTTGAGTCTCATCATCGTCTTCCTCATTGTCTCCACCAACAGGAGTTACAGTTTGGGAATGAGGGTCTACATTATGGTCAGAACCTTCTGCGTCTGGTCCTGGATCCGATTCATAAAGATTCTGGGCATCAGTGCAGATCATTTCCTCGTCTGGATTCACAGAAGCGCTGGAGTCGACCTCTGATTCCCAGGCTATAGTATGAGTAAACAGCTCTGCAGACTCAACCATCTGTTCTACCTCATACTCAGACGGGCAGCTGGAGATTTGGGAGCTGTGAGGAAGCAAGTGCGATTGGGGTGACACTTTTGAGGCCTGGAGTATTTGTGATGTTGAAGTTGATGTGGAGGAGAGCCCACTTAAAGGAGCACTTGATATCCGTTGAAGCACCTGCTGTTTTTGTGCCTCATCTGGAATTTGTAGCGATTGGCGTGGCCGTAAGAAAGGGATCTTATCACATTGTCCGCTAAAAGAAGTAGACATTTTAGTTTGGCTGGAAGATGGTCTTTCTTCTGCAGATGTTACTGTTGCTTTAACACCTACCCCACGGACACAACCTTTTTTCCCCTTCCCAACACGCCTATTCCCCTTTCCACCAGCAGCAGGCCTTTTTCCACTCATTTTGGTGGTTAACTAATTCACAACTCTGGAGTTGTTTGCACAAAAAAACAATGGATGGGAACCGAGCAGAGCTGAGTGGCCAAACTGTGGTATTGGGACAAAACTATTGGCTGGGTTAGATGCAGAAAAAAATTATATTCAATTTGCAACCTGATGGAGGTCAGTATAGATGGACTAATAGAGAAAGTCCCACACACAGCTAGAAGCCCAAATATTTTTTCAGAGGTAGATGCAGAAAAAAAAATATATTCAGTTTGCAACCTGATGGAGGTCAGTATAGATGGACTAATAGAGAAAGTCCCACACACTGCTAGAAGGCCAAATATTTTTTCAGAGCTAGATGCAGACAAAAAATTATTTTTAATTTGCAACCTGATGGAGGTCAGTATAGATGGACTAATAGAGAAAGTCCCACACACAGCTAGATGGCCAAATATTTTTTCAGAGCTGGATGCAGATAAAAATTATTTTTAATTTGCAACCTGATGAAGGTCAGTATAGATGGACTAATAGAGAAAGTCCCACACACTGCTAGAAGGCTAAATATTTTTTCAGAGCTAGATGCAGAAAAAAATTATATTCAGTTTGCAACCTGATGGAGGTCAGTATAAATGGACTAATAGAACAAGTCCCACACACAGCTAGAAGCCCAATTATTTTTTCAGAGGTAGATGCAGATAAAAATTATTTTTAATTTGCAACCTGATGGAGGTCAGTATAGATGGACTAATAGAGAAAGTCCCACACACTGCTAGAAGGCCAAATATTTTTTCAGAGCTAGATGCAGACAAAAAATTATTTTCAGTTTGCAACCTGATGGAGGTCAGTATAGATGGACTAATAGAACAAGTCCCACACACAGCTAGAAGCCCAAATATTTTTTCAGAGGTAGATGGAGAAAAAAATTATATTCAGTTTGCAACCTGATGGAGGTCTGTATAGATGGATTAATAGAACAAGTCCCACACACAGCTAGAAGCCCAATATTTTTTCAGAGGTAGATGCAGAAAAAAAATATATTCAGTTTGCAACCTGATAGAGGTCAGTATAGGTGGACTAATAGAGAAAGTCCCACACACTGCTAGAAGGCCAAATATTTTTTCAGAGCTAGATGCAGACAAAAAATTATTTTTAATTTGCAACCTGATGGAGGTCAGTATAGATGGACTAATAGAGAAAGTCCCACACACTGCTAGAAGGCCAAATATTTTTTCAGAGCTGGATGCAGATAAAAAATATTTTTAATTTGCAACCTGATGGAGGTCAGTATAGATGGACTAATAGAGAAAGTCCCACACACTGCTAGAAGGCCAAATATTTTTTCAGAGCTGGATGCAGATAAAAATTATTTTTAATTTGCAACCTGATGGAGGTCAGTATAGATGGACTAATAGAGAAAGTCCCACACACTGCTAGAAGGCCAAATATTTTTTCAGAGCTAGATGAAGAAAAAAATTATATTCAGTTTGCAACCTGATGGAGGTCAGTATAGATGGACTAATAGAACAAGTCCCACACACAGCTAGACGCCCAAATATTTTTTCAGAGGTAGATGCAGATAAAAATTATTTTTAATTTGCAACCTGATGGAGGTCAGTATAGATGGACTAATAGAGAAAGTCCCACACACTGCTAGAAGGCCAAATATTTTTTCAGAGCTAAATGCAGACAAAAAATTATTTTCAGTTTGCAACCTGATGGAGGTCAGTATAGATGGACTAATAGAACAAGTCCCACACACAGCTAGAAGCCCAAATATTTTTTCAGAGGTAGATGCAGAAAAAAATTATATTCAGTTTGCAACCTGATGGAGGTCTGTATAGATGGATTAATAGAACAAGTCCCACACACAGCTAGAAGCCCAATATTTTTTCAGAGGTAGATGCAGAAAAAAAATATATTCAGTTTGCAACCTGATGGAGGTCAGTATAGATGGACTAATAGAACAAGTCCCACACACAGCTAGAAGGCCAAATATTTTTTCAGAGCTAGATGCAGAAAAAAATTATATTCAGTTTGCAACCTGATGGAGGTCAGTATAGATGGACTAATAGAACAAGTCCCACACACTGCTAGAAGCCCAAATATTTTTTCAGAGCTAGATGCAGAAAAAAATTATATTCAATTTGCAACCTGATGGAGGTCAGTATAGATGGACTAATAGAATGATGCTATGCCCAAAAGATTTTACTTCACTAGGTGCAGTAAAAAAATTGGTATTCTATACACAGGTGGTATATCTTGCAACACAGATAGGCTACTCCACTGACTAACACACTCTGCAATAGGCCAAAAAGGATTAGCTTTGCTAGATTCAGCCAAATGCTGTGAAAAAAACTTGCACAGCACTGGCACAGACCTGCCTGGCAAAAACTGATAGGAACTGATGTAACCTAGTCCTGAAAAGGACTGCAATTACAATTAGTCTTTACTCCCACAATCTATCTATTTAAGAGCACAGACATGCCTGATAAAAGTCGTAGGAAATGCTGTAAACTAGTCCTTAAAAGGACTGCAATCACAACTATTCCCTACTCCCAAGCTATCTGTAGATTTGTGCGAAAATTGGCTTGAAATTAACAAGGTATAGCGCACACAGCAACAGCGGTGCCGTCTAACACGCAGCTGCAGCAGTGAGAAAATGGTGGCGACAGGGAAAATGGCTTGGTCTTATAGGGCAAGGACATGTGACATACACTGCCAATGACACATGCCCTTGCTTGTGTGAAAAAAGCACTTCGCTCCGTGTGTGCGCTGCTGATAGGCTGACAGACTGCACCTCCCCACTGTAAATGCGGGAAAGAGAAAAAAAAATGGAGATCTTCATTATTCCTGCAGAGATCCATCCCCTGCCCCTCCCCCCACCCCGCTGTACACTCAAACTGCGTATTAACATTAATTTTCATCATTACTGAGAAAAAATCCAGTTATGATTTTGGTGCACAAACAGTTATCGAACATAACCTCGAACAGCCGAATTTTTCTCAAATCGTTCGTGTTCGCCGAACGGCTCGAACACCGCCCAAAACAGCTCGAATTTGAGATTGGCGAACAGTTCGAGTAGAACAACGCTCATCTCTACCCAGGAGCCTTTTTGACAACAATGGAAGGTCTCTCCTTGAAGTTCTTGATGATGCGATAGATTGTTGACTGAGGTGCAGTCTTTGTAGCTGCGATACTCTTCCCTGTTAGGTCATGACTGATTGATCGCCAGCCCTGTCCTCACACCTGTGTTAATGGATCACCCACACCTGTGTTAATGGATCAATCACTAAAACAATGTTAGCTGCTCCTTTTAAGGCAGGACTGCAATGATGTTGAAATGTGTTTTGGGGGTTAAAGTTCATTTTCTGGGCAAATATTGACTTTGCAAGTACAGTAATTGCTGTTAAGCTGATCACTCTTTGACATTCAGGAGTATATGCAAATTGCCATTACAAAAAATGAAGCAGTAAACTTTGGAAAAATTACTATTTGTCTCATTCTCAATACTTTTGGCCATGACTGTACTGTACAGAGTGGGTCTAGGAGTAAAGATTCATTCAGCCACCAGGACCACACCGTCCAAACAGGACCAGAGGGGATTTTTAGAGAACAATACACTAGAGCGTGGTCAGACCAGAGGATGTTTCCTACGTCCATAGAAACTAACCAAGGTAGTGCCCCTTGTTGCAGGAGTATGTGTAACATGGGTACTTTAGATGCAGCGACACAGAAGCACAGAGCAGCCAATACAGGGTTAATAAACAGGGGAAGTTTATAATAACAGGGTCAATCTCCATGCAGGCAGTAACAGGGGAAAATATGGGGGAAAACAAGGGAAGTAGTAGGTAAAAGTCTTTAACTGACAGTTCACAATTTAACTAGATATAGCAGAGTTGAACCGGTTGTAAACGACAGTTTTTTACACTTACCTGACTCTTTTCTTCCACAAGGCAGTTGCCAGCTGATGCCGGTGTTGATTTCTTCAGGCTTCCCCGCCCAAACAAAGCTTCGTCTTCTGGCGGCAGCGGGCGGTCTCCGGTTTTACCCGCTGAGCCCCTAGTCCATAACACGGCACCTCACGTGCTTGGCTCCACAGACCCTGCGTCTCTTTTTCCTCTAGTCGGCTTGACTCCTCCAGTCCACTGCACTCGGCTCTTACTCCCAGTACTGGAGCCAGGAGCCTGGACCCTCTCACACTGCTCTCCTGACGATATGACATATATTAAAGAAACCAAAGGTGTGTTATACACAATGTATTTCTAATTATCTGAACAAAAGAAAATATAAAACGTTACTCATCTCGGTTAAGCTGACTCCCCATAAAGACAGGAGGTCCATATTTCTCATTAGGTTAAGGGGTCCATATATCTCTATCTCGACGCGTTTCCCCGTGTGATAATTGTTTCGTCAGTAGAAGGAAAATGGAAAAAATGCCAGTCTGGTGTCCTTTGGTTTCTTTAATATATGTCATATTGTCAATGACATTTATGTTTAGGGTAAGGGTAACATTGCATTGTTTTGTGGTACTAATTATAGGGGTGGCTATACCCATGCGGTACTTATTGTAGCAGACTTTACATCCCTGAGGTTTATTCATTATAAAATGTCCTGGGGCTGATGTTATCCTGAGGAGACATGCATTATTGTGTATTTATGACTTTTATGTTTTCTATTGTATACACACAGTATTCCGATTCTGTCTTACTTATGGGGGAATTAAACAATGGGCCCTAAATGTGGGATAGCACCCTGAGTGTTACCAGGTCTGGGTTCGGTTCTTTAATTTAAGTATCGGGGTGATCAGCCCTTGTGTATATTGAACCGTAACAGACAGGCTTTATATATGGAACGTACCTCCTTTTGGGGTGTTTTGGCTACTGTGACCCATCTATATATTTCTCAGATAGGCTTGGGTCAAGTGTCCATCTAGAAGTGTTCTTTTGCTATAATATTTTGGTCATGTAGGACACTAGAGTTTGACCCCATTGTTAGCGTATAAAATTAGATTTGGATCACAGTCATATTTTCATGTAATTCAGTATTTGAGGTGAGGTTAGAATATTTCTATTAAAGATTATCTTTTAAAAGGGTTTTCTATGTTAAATACATTTTCTTTGTTCCCACAAGCCCCAGAACGGTTTTCTGTTGACACCTTCTTTGACAGTTTAGGACTAATATATGACGAATCCGGGAGGATCCAGGTCGCTGAGGTGAAGATCACGAACCTGGCACAAGGGGGTCGCACAGCTGAGGACTACTGTACTGAGTTCCGGCAGTGGTCCACTGCAGTTCCGTGGAACGATGCAGCTCTCAGGTGTCAGTTCCACAAAGGTCTTTCTGAAACCATTAAGGAAGCCCTGGTCCTTCATGATGCTCCTTGTTCCCTGGCGGAGGCCATGACCCAGGTCAGTCGAATGGACCGTAGAATCCATGAGAGACGTAATGAAAAGCAGGCTGCCCGTTATATTTCCCTGGGGCAGGTCCATTTACCGGAGGTGGAGCCATTGGAGATTAGAGTTGCCAGTCTTCGTAGTGTGGAGAAAAGATTTAGACAAGATCTTGGACTCTGTCTGTACTGTGGTCTCTCTGGACATTTTCTGAAGAATTGCCCAACTCGTCCTCAGGCTAGCAAACCGTCAGGAGAACATCTGAGTCTGGGTGGCGGCCAAGGAGACCACCCAAACTCCCAGTTACCTTTTTCTTCCACTGCTAAAGTACTGATAAATACTGTGTTATCCTTCGAGAACCAGGTGTTATCAACATTGGTGTTCATTGGCTGTGGGTCTGCTGCTAACTTTATTGATTCGGGACTGGTTCTGAAGTTAGGATTAGAGACAGTTAGTTTAGAAAGATCCATGCAAATCGTCGCCCTTGACAAGACACCATTATCCCGGAATTTGGTCAAAAAGGTAACGGTGGATTTCACGCTTCAAGTAGGAGCTCTCCACTCTGAATCCATCTCATGTTTTGTGTTGGATAATTTGCCTGCTGGGTTGGTACTGGGGCTTCCATGGTTGCAGATTCACAATCCTGTTATTGATTGATGTCAGAGGGAGATTGTTAAATGGAGCTCCAATTGTTGCAAGAAATGTCTAAAAACTGTACAAATATGCTCTGCTAGTCTAAAGGGTCTGCCGGGGTACCTGAAGGACTTTGGAGAGGTGTTCTCGGAAAAAGAGGTGGAGATACTACCTCCCCATCATCCTTATGATTGTGCTATTGATCTTATTCCTAGTGCCAAATTGCCTAAAGCTCACCTTTACAATTTGTCTGGGCCTGAACGGGCCGCCATGAAAGAATATGGTAACGAAAGTAATCCGTCCTTCATCCTCTCTGGTAGCTGCCGGATTTTTCTTCGTAAAAAAGAAAGAAGGGGGTCTTCATCCTTGCCTCGATTTCCGAGAACTAAACAAAATCACAGTTAAAAATACCCACTTCCACTCATCCCCGACCTATATAATCAGCTTCTGGGGGCCAGGGTGTTCTCTAAACTTGATCTTAGAGGGGCTTACAATTTGATACGCATCCGGGAGGGTGATGAGTGGAAAACAGCGTTTTTAATGTCTGAGGGTCTGTTTGAAAACCTTGTCATGCCGTTTGGGTTATCCAATGCACCTGCTGTGTTTCAAAATTTTATGAATGATATTTTCTCTGATTGCATTGGAAGACATGTTGTGATTTACCTGGATGATATTCTAATTTTCTCTCCAGACTTGGATTCTCACCAGGAGTATGCCCGGGTTGTGTTACAAAGATTAAGGGAGAACTCCTTGTTTGCTAAATTAGAGAAATGTGTTTTTTTCTGTTCAGGAAGTTTCATTCTTGGGGTTCATCTTGTCAGCAGAAGGGTTTAATATGGACCCTAGAAAGGTACAGGCCATAATTGACTGGGTTCAGCCTCGTGATCTTAAGGATTTGCAATGTTTTCTGGGATTCGCCAACTATTATAGGAAATTTATCAAGGGTTTTTCTCAGATTGATAATCCTCTTACTGATCTTACACGTAAGGGGGCAAATCTCAAGGTATGATCGCCGAGTGCTATCAGGGCTTTCGAAAAATTAAAAAAGTGTTTCATGTCTGCTCCCATTCTGATCCAGACAATGTGAACTGAGGTCTAAGATGGCAGACATACAAGAAACAGAGGCATGTTCACACTAGCAAAAAAGAAGCAAGACAAAAATATATCTCATACCCTACCATAATTATATATAAATGTAAAGCAAAATTGCATAATAAATATAGGGTACTTAGTGAACTATTTTTGATCAAAAAAAGTATACAAGCCGTCCCACCAGCGGCAAGGTGACCCTAAATTGGGACGGTACCTATACTGCCTATATTAAAAACCTTACTGTATATCAAAGTTGAAGTAATGCATATAAAAGGGTAGACAAATAGGACCGGGTCCCAACTCCAGACCACCTAGGCCCGTGGTAAGCTACATATATACCAATCAGCTCAACAAAGGGCATGCCACACCCTTAAATTGCACAGAATGCAAACAAGTCAAAAAACCAGACAATGTGAACTGAGGTCTAAGATGGCAGACATACAAGAAACAGAGGCATGTTCACACTAGCAAAAAAGAAGCAAGACAAAAATATATCTCATACCCTACCATAATTATATATAAATGTAAAGCAAAATTGCATAATAAATATAGGGTACTTAGTGAACTATTTTTGATCAAAAAAAGTATACAAGCCGTCCCACCAGCGGCAAGGTGACCCTAAATTGGGACGGTACCTATACTGCCTATATTAAAAACCTTACTGTATATCAAAGTTGAAGTAATGCATATAAAAGGGTAGACAAATAGGACCGGGTCCCAACTCCAGACCACCTAGGCCCGTGGTAAGCTACATATATACCAATCAGCTCAACAAAGGGCATGCCACACCCTTAAATTGCACAGAATGCAAACAAGTCAAAAAACCAGACAATGTGAACTGAGGTCTAAGATGGCAGACATACAAGAAACAGAGGCATGTTCACACTAGCAAAAAAGAAGCAAGACAAAAATATATCTCATACCCTACCATAATTATATATAAATGTAAAGCAAAATTGCATAATAAATATAGGGTACTTAGTGAACTATTTTTGATCAAAAAAAGTATACAAGCCGTCCCACCAGCGGCAAGGTGACCCTAAATTGGGACGGTACCTATACTGCCTATATTAAAAACCTTACTGTATATCAAAGTTGAAGTAATGCATATAAAAGGGTAGACAAATAGGACCGGGTCCCAACTCCAGACCACCTAGGCCCGTGGTAAGCTACATATATACCAATCAGCTCAACAAAGGGCATGCCACACCCTTAAATTGCACAGAATGCAAACAAGTCAAAAAACCAGACAATGTGAACTGAGGTCTAAGATGGCAGACATACAAGAAACAGAGGCATGTTCACACTAGCAAAAAAGAAGCAAGACAGAAATATATCTCATACCCTACCATAATTATATATAAATGTAAAGCAAAATTGCATAATAAATATAGGGTACTTAGTGAACTATTTTTGATCAAAAAAAGTATACAAGCCGTCCCACCAGCGGCAAGGTGACCCTAAATTGGGACGGTACCTATACTGCCTATATTAAAAACCTTACTGTATATCAAAGTTGAAGTAATGCATATAAAAGGGTAGACAAATAGGACCGGGTCCCAACTCCAGACCACCTAGGCCCGTGGTAAGCTACATATATACCAATCAGCTCAACAAAGGGCATGCCACACCCTTAAATTGCACAGAATGCAAACAAGTCAAAAAACCAGACCATGTGAACTGAGGTCTAAGATGGCAGACATACAAGAAACAGAGGCATGTTCACACTAGCAAAAAAGAAGCAAGACAAAAATATATCTCATACCCTACCATAATTATATATAAATGTAAAGCAAAATTGCATAATAAATATAGGGTACTTAGTGAACTATTTTTGATCAAAAAAAGTATACAAGCCGTCCCACCAGCGGCAAGGTGACCCTAAATTGGGACGGTACCTATACTGCCTATATTAAAAACCTTACTGTATATCAAAGTTGAAGTAATGCATATAAAAGGGTAGACAAATAGGACCGGGTCCCAACTCCAGACCACCTAGGCCCGTGGTAAGCTACATATATACCAATCAGCTCAACAAAGGGCATGCCACACCCTTAAATTGCACAGAATGCAAACAAGTCAAAAAACCAGACAATGTGAACTGAGGTCTAAGATGGCAGACATACAAGAAACAGAGGCATGTTCACACTAGCAAAAAAGAAGCAAGACAAAAATATATCTCATACCCTACCATAATTATATATAAATGTAAAGCAAAATTGCATAATAAATATAGGGTACTTAGTGAACTATTTTTGATCAAAAAAAGTATACAAGCCGTCCCACCAGCGGCAAGGTGACCCTAAATTGGGACGGTACCTATACTGCCTATATTAAAAACCTTACTGTATATCAAAGTTGAAGTAATGCATATAAAAGGGTAGACAAATAGGACCGGGTCCCAACTCCAGACCACCTAGGCCCGTGGTAAGCTACATATATACCAATCAGCTCAACAAAGGGCATGCCACACCCTTAAATTGCACAGAATGCAAACAAGTCAAAAAACCAGACAATGTGAACTGAGGTCTAAGATGGCAGACATACAAGAAACAGAGGCATGTTCACACTAGCAAAAAAGAAGCAAGACAAAAATATATCTCATACCCTACCATAATTATATATAAATGTAAAGCAAAATTGCATAATAAATATAGGGTACTTAGTGAACTATTTTTGATCAAAAAAAGTACACAAGCCGTCCCACCAGCGGCAAGGTGACCCTAAATTGGGACGGTACCTATACTGCCTATATTAAAAACCTTACTGTATATCAAAGTTGAAGTAATGCATATAAAAGGGTAGACAAATAGGACCGGGTCCCAACTCCAGACCACCTAGGCCCGTGGTAAGCTACATATATACCAATCAGCTCAACAAAGGGCATGCCACACCCTTAAATTGCACAGAATGCAAACAAGTCAAAAAACCAGACAATGTGAACTGAGGTCTAAGATGGCAGACATACAAGAAACAGAGGCATGTTCACACTAGCAAAAAAGAAGCAAGACAAAAATATATCTCATACCCTACCATAATTATATATAAATGTAAAGCAAAATTGCATAATAAATATAGGGTACTTAGTGAACTATTTTTGATCAAAAAAAGTATACAAGCCGTCCCACCAGCGGCAAGGTGACCCTAAATTGGGACGGTACCTATACTGCCTATATTAAAAACCTTACTGTATATCAAAGTTGAAGTAATGCATATAAAAGGGTAGACAAATAGGACCGGGTCCCAACTCCAGACCACCTAGGCCCGTGGTAAGCTACATATATACCAATCAGCTCAACAAAGGGCATGCCACACCCTTAAATTGCACAGAATGCAAACAAGTCAAAAAACCAGACAATGTGAACTGAGGTCTAAGATGGCAGACATACAAGAAACAGAGGCATGTTCACACTAGCAAAAAAGAAGCAAGACAAAAATATATCTCATACCCTACCATAATTATATATAAATGTAAAGCAAAATTGCATAATAAATATAGGGTACTTAGTGAACTATTTTTGATCATTCTGATCCAACCTGATCTCCAAGAACCATTCATTGTAGAGGTGGATGCTTCAGAGTAGGGGTGGTTTTGTCGCAGGGGCCCAAAATTCTGACTAACTTGCGTTTTTATCTGAAATATTTTTGCCAGCGGAAAGAAATTATGATGTTGGGAATCGTGAATTACTTGCTGTAAAATTAGCCTTTGAGGAATGGAGGCATTTTTTGGAGGGGGCGGTTCATCCAGTTACTGTGGTCACTGATCACAAGAATCTAGCTTACATTTAATCAGCTGAAAGGTTAACTCCTAGACAGGCCAGATGGTCTTTGTTTTTCTCAAGGTTTAATTTTTCAATTACATTCAGGCCGGGGTCTAAGAATGTAAAAGCTGACGCATAATCTCGTTTTCTCAATTCAGTTTCTCCTCCAGAACCTCCATCCTCCATTATTCCTCAGGGTATTGTGGTTTCTATGGTAACCTCATAATTGGGGAGGAGATCTGTAAAACCCAGTCGTTGGCTCCTCCTGCTACTCCTGGATCTAAATTATTTGTGCCTGTGTACCTAAGATTGCGTGTGTTACAGTAATTTCATGATTTCATCTTGAGTGGTCATCCTGAGGTTACTGCTACACGGAAAGCCATTGTTAATAAAAAAAACAAAAAAAAAACATGATTAACGCTAACACCACTGCATGAGGTTGCAGATGTGTGTCGCTGCTAAAGAAACCACTCCAAGGAACATAAGAGAATGGAGTTTTAAGGGTTCATTAAATAAATATCAACTTTATTAATTACATAGAGTTAATTAAAAAATACAAAAATGACAGCAGATGGCATGTGCAAGAAGACCAAGAAGAAATAGCAGCAAAGGCGCAGGTAAACTAGGCTATGCCGTTAAACTTGATGGGAGTTGTTGAAAATTGATAAACGGCTATGGGGAGAAAAAGTATATATATGTGAATCCAGAGAATGCTAAGAGGCTACACAGTCCGCATAACCTAGTGGTGAGACGAATGCTCAGGGCAAAAGAGCTCACAATTCCTCTGCAAAGAAAAAAATCTGGAACACTATATGGCCCAATGGCAAGTACCAAAGATCCCCAGTAAATGCTCAATAGTTTACCTTGAGATAGAAATTGCAACCTGTAAATAGTAAATAGGCAGGTGCCGCTTCCCGACGCGTGTTTCGCATGGAGCGTGTCCGGCTTTCTCAAGGGAAGGTGTTTTTAATGAATTCTATGTAATTAATAAAGTTGATATTTATTTAATGAACCCTTAAAACTCCATTCTCTTTGCGTTCTTACGGAAAGCCATTGCTAGACTTTTTTGGTGGTCGTCCATGCATAATGATATCAAAGATTTTGTATCTGCCTGTGAAGTCTGCGCACGGCGCTAAAGTCAGTCATAGCTGGCCGGCCGACGAATTGGCTCCTCTGCCAATTCCAGAAAGACCATGGACTCATTTGTCCATGGATTTAATCCCGGATTTGCCTCTGTCTTGTGGGAAAACTGCTATCTGGGTGGCAGTTGACCGTTTCAGCAAACAAGCCCATTTTGTTCCTTTGTCAGGATTACCTAATGCAGAAACACTCTCCACATGGTTTATTTCTCATATTGTAAGGTTACATGGAATCCCTCTTAACATTGTGTTGGATAGGGGAGTACAATTTATCTCTATATTCTGGAGAGCTTTTTGTAGTAAACTCGGGACTAACTTGTCATTTTCATCTGCTTACCACCCTGACAACAATGGTCAGACTGAGAGGACAAATCAATCTTTAGAACAAATTTTAAGGTGCTTTGGGGCGTCTCAGCAGGACGACTTGGTCTTCGTTTTTACCTCTTGCTGAGTTTGCATTTAACAAGTGAGTGAATCAGTCTACTAGAAGCTCACTGTTTGTCTGTAATTATAGTTTTCATCCCCACTTTGGTGAATTTTCTAGGATTAGTTCTGAATGTCCTGGGGTGGAAGTTGCCGTACAAAGACTTGGGGATGTCTGAAAGGAGGTTCAAAAGAATATTGGGACTGCTCAGACTCACCAAAAACAGAAGGTCGATAGAAGACGTTCAGCGGGTTCTGTTTTTAGGATCGGGGATAAGGTTTGGTTATAGTCCAGGAATATTAAACTTAAAGTGCCATCGGCAAAGTTGCGTCCAAAGTTTATTGGTCCATATGAGATCCTAGAGGTGGTCAATCCAGTGGCATTCAGATTAAAGCTCCCCCCCATCCCTTCACATCCCTAAAGTCTTCCATATAACCCCGTTAAAGGAGTTTGTCCCTTCGGTATTGTCTCCCTGATCCCTGCCCCCTCCAGTTTCAGTCAACGGTGACTTGGAGTATAAGGTTCAGAGGGTTGTGGATTCTTGCAAGGTCCGTAATTCCATTCAATACCTCATCCACTGGAGGAGATACAGACAAGAGGAGAGATCCTGGGTCCCTGCTCAAGATGTGAAGGCTGATCGGTTAGTTAGGGCCTTCCATCTAAAGTTTCCTGGGAAGCCTGGGGGTCCGGTGACCCCCCTTAGAAGAAGGGGTACTGTCACGGTTCCACCCCTCAGTGTGTCTAAGATGCAGTTACTGACAGCTCAGCCGTCCAATCTGGTGCGGGGGCGTGCTGGAGCTGTTAGTGTGTTGCTTGACAGCTTGGCTGTCTAATCTGGGATTGGGAAGTGCTGGCGTACTTTGATTGACAGCTCGACCATCCAATCTGGTACAGGGGAATGCTGAAGCTGTCAGTGTGTAGATAGACAGCTCAGCTGTCCAATCTGGGATTCGGAGGCGCTGGCTGTTCCCAGGTGTTCATTATTCCAGGTGATTGCCAGGCTACTTAACTGAGCTGTCTCTCCCAGACCTCTGCCAGACTTACTGTAGCGCCGGCGTCCCTGCCCTCTGCTAGGCAGGGACGCTGTTCCCCTCACCTCCCTGCTCCGTGCCCGGCGTCCTCCTCCCGCTCTGCTGGCAGCGCGCACTCCTTCCCGGCCACTGTGCTTAGGGCGCGCTCTCCCTCCCTCTTAAAGGGGCCGCGCACGCCGTCCTAAGGAGTCCCCGGCCAATGGCCGGAGGACTTCACCATATATAAGGCACCTCCTCCAAAATGGAGGTGCCCGAGCAATGTTGTTGCACTGTTCACTACTCTGCTTCAGACCTCAGGTCCCGTTGCCAGTTACCTGCCAGATACCTGCCAGATTCCTGCCAGCTTGCTGTCTTTTCCTGCCTGATTATCTGCTACCTGCCTGCTAGTCTGAGGTCCGACGGTCTGCCTTACTACTCCTGTCAGTCTGTCTAAGGACCAGCCTGTCCGCTCACCTGGGAGCGCACTTCAGCCACCTGCCTGCTTGCCTGAGGTCCGACGGTCTGCCTTCCAACTCCTGTCAGTCTGTCTATGGACCAGCTTGCCTGTTCACCTGGGAGCACACATCTGCTACCTGCCTGCTAGCCTACCTGGAGGCTTCGCCGTCACGTGCTGTGACCACCTGCCTGTCCAGTGACTCCTGCCCGCTCACCTGGGAGCGCTCATCTGCTGCCTGTCTGCTAGCCTACCTGGAGGCTCTGCCATCACGTGCTGTGACCACCCGTTCATCCAGAGACTCTCACCTGCTCACCTGGGAGCTCACGTCTATCATCAGCCGCCACAGGTCGTACCAACCCTTTACCCAGAGACTGCCCCGGTCACTTGCCGTGACCATCTGCCCGTTCATCCAGAGACTGCCCCGGTCACTTGCCGTGACCATCTGCCCGTTCATTCAGAGACTGCCCCGGTCACTTGCCGTGACCATCTGCCCGTTCATCCAGAGACTGCCCCGGTCACTTGCCGTGACCATCTGCCCGTTCATCCAGAGACTGCCCCGGTCACTTGCCGTGACCATCTGCCCGTTCATCCAGAGACTGCCCCGGTCACTTGCCGTGACCTCCAGCCCGTTCACTCTGAGACTGTCCCGGTCACCTGCTGTGACTTCCTGCCCGTCTTCCCTGGTCGCCACCCGCTCCCTTACAAGGACCCTTGTATAGTAGCTCAGAGGTTCCGCCTCCCAGACCCGTTACACTTACATTCAGATGGGCATTAGAATTCAAGATTAATTTGACATCTCTCCTTAACAGCAGGTGATTATGATCGCAATCATTTTGAGGGACTTTTACTTTTTCTATGAACAATGTCCACACTTGAAGTTCCCTTTTGGGATACTTCTTTCTAACCAATTTTTATCCACATCTTTCTCTATTCTGTTTGTTACCAATTGATCTCGAAAAATTGGTGTACCTTTTATAAGAAAAAGGAGTTTTTTTTCATTGCCCTTTCCTGCAGATCCTTGTCTGTCTCCAACATGTGCCAGTTCCTTCTGATGGCCAACTGCACTACTCTATCCATGCAGGTATGTCTGAAAGTAAAGGTAAATCTATCCATTTACTTTTTATTTTTCCTGCTTTTCAGCAGACTTTTTTTGTGGGATTCTAGATACCTTTTTAAATGCCTCATCTAACAAATCAGCAGGATAACCTCGATCCAAAAAATTAGTTTTAAGCTAATTTGCTTGTTTTTTAAAACTTGCATCACAATTATTAATTTTACTCAACCTCATCAACTGACTGTATGGCAAACTCTTTTTTGTATGAAAAGGGTGAGCACTGGCGTAATGCAACTACGAACTTCAAGTGTGAACATTGTTCATATTGTCATTTACATCTAACTGGCATTTTCTTTCAATTGGGAGGAATAAGATGTGTTAATGATTTCATCATATGCAAGACAAATAGTGGTGTATGCCTTGTTTTGCTCATGCAGGTATTTTTATATTGGAAAAACTATCAGATCTTTGTGTGTCAGGTTCAGTGAGCACTATCGTTCTGTAACAACGGGAAAGGGGTCCCCACGTTTAATAAAACACATGAGAGATGAGCATAATAGTGATCCTAATATGCTGCGGTTTGCAGGGTTAGAAAAATGAAAAGTCCCTCAAAATGGTGGAGATCATAATCGCCTGCTGTTAAGGAGAGAAGCCAAATTAATCTTGAATTCTAATGCCCAGGGCTGCTGGGCTTAAATGATAAACTAGACATGTCCGTGTTTTTGTAATTGTATTTTATTATACCGTTTTAATGTTATGCACTCAGTATATTGTATGCACATTGATGACGGTAATTATGCAGGTGTGCAAGTGTGTGCACCACTGATTAGTGGCTACTTAATCCGAAGGTGTCGGGCTGCCTGCTATACTGGACCCGTGGAAGCGCTGCTCGTGCGCGAAACGGCCGTCGTCCTTCTTTCACCCCCGCACCCTTGAACCAGCCGCAACGTCTGTACGCTGGATCTGAAATAAAAGGATCTTTTATTGGCATCCATTGGTGAGTGCTGTCTTTTTCATACTTCCTTTCCATACATTGGAGTCCGCCATTGGAAGGATTCAGGATTTTTCTCTAAATTATTTCTCGGAAGCACCTTAATGGAGATTGTCCACTCGTGATGGGCCCCATCATTGCACAGGGATCGGGGAGGGGGGGTAGGAAAGAAGAAACATAAACATCAGAACAATAACATAAAAGCAGTAGTACAGCTACTGCCACGTTAACTAAGAGAACGAAATTAACATTTAGGAACTTAGAAAACACTAACATGTGCGACATAGGCTCCCACCCTATTGGGGGGGGGGATTGGGAACCATGGTAGAGGTGCAGCTCCGATGAAAAACATAGAATACAAATTACATCATAAAGTCAACATAAGGCATGGAGTTTACATGTGCTGCGCTCAGAGTCCAAGAGGAGGGCAGGTTGGCATGCTGCTAATGGCAGGACACAGATTAAGTCTCTGTGGACAAAATGGCAATCAAACATAACATAACACTAGTGTCATGTATATCTCACAAGGATCTAGTCAGTCAGCGTCCCGAGGTCTTTGTGGCAGAGGTTGGCTTCTTCTTCGGTTACCATGAGGAATATCGCATGGAGGGAGGCCTTTTCGGGCTGCAGTAGTTGTCAGGGAGGTTGATGATCATGATCCCATAGGACCAAGGGACAGAGTCGGCCAGG
Organism: Phyllobates terribilis; assembly: GCF_046119375.1. Taxonomy (NCBI): domain Eukaryota; kingdom Metazoa; phylum Chordata; class Amphibia; order Anura; family Dendrobatidae; genus Phyllobates; species Phyllobates terribilis. Next base: position 1,805,038 of record NW_027363097.1, on the reverse strand, counting down.
CGGGAAGGGATGTATTAGGTAGGTCCGGGGCCTGCAAAAGTGAAGGTAGGTCCTCCTGAGAGCATAGAGTATGGGTTCTGGAACCTCTTTGCACGTTCAGGGAAAATGGGAAACCCCAGCGGAAAGGAATATCTTTAGATTTTAGCACATCCAGGATCGGTTTCAGGGCTGCTCGTTGCGCCAGAGTATGGCGAGAAAGGTCTTGTAGGATGCGGATCGGGGTATTGTTATATTTAATCAATTTTTTCTTCCTTGCCGCCTGGAGAATTTGATCTTTAATGGAGTAGAAATGTACTCTGCATATTATGTCCCTGGGTCACCGGTCATCAGGGTCCACAGGATGCAGCGCCCGATGAGCCCTGTCAAGTTCTATAGTTGGGACATAAATATTTTTAAAGCGGGTGAATATGTAATGCTCCAAAGTTGTTGTGTATGTGCCTTTAAGATGTACAGGTGCATCTCACTAAATTAAAATATAATCAAAAAGTTAATTTATTTAAGTTTTTCAATACAAAAAGTGAGTCATTACAAACAGAGTAATCTATTTCAAGTGTTTATTTCTGTTAATGTTGATGATTATGGATTACAGACAATGAAAACACAAAAGTCATTATCTCAGTAAATTAGAATACTTTATAACAACAGCTTGAAAAATATTTTTAAAATCTGAAATGTTTTCCATTTTGATGCTGATACAGGGCAACTCTCAGTCCAACTTGAGAAGCGTCACAATGAAGAAAAAATGGTAAGTTGAAATCAAGATATCCCAAGATGGGTGGTTTTACCAGGTAGTCTACTATTTCTTCCAATACCTCCAGGAGGAGGTATAGTGGAGCAGCAATCCTGGAGAAGTTCCGAACGTAAGTACGATAGTAGGAGAGGAATCCTAATATCTGCCTCAACTCCCCGACAGTGGAGGGCCACTTGACTCTTAAGGCCAGTACTGGAGCGATTTCTGCTTGGTCCATGGTATATCCTTCTCCGGACACAATTTTCCCTAGAAATCGGACTTGCCTTTTGAACAGTTCACACTTCTTTGGGGTCAACTTAACTCCGTGTTGTTGATACTGCTGTAATACGGTCCTCATGTGTTCAACATGCTCCACATTTTTGCTGTGTACCACATTGTCATCCAAGTACGGCTGGCAGATATCGTCCCTCAATCCCCCATGTCTCCATGCTCCTCTGGAATTCTGCTGGAGCTGAACTGAGCCCAAACGGTATGTGGGTCCACTCGTATAACCCCCACGGTGTGATGAATGCTGTCAAGGGTCTACTGGACTCTTCAACAAACCCTTGATGGTATGCTTTACCCTGATCGAGGACAGAGAACCAGGTGCTTGCTGATAGGCTATCCAGCATATCTTGAATCTTTGGTATCGGGTGCCAATTAGGTACTGACTTTTGGTTTAGTTCCCGGTAATCACAGCAGAGTCTTAACGTACCGTCCTTCTTCCTAACACAAACAACAGGAGAGGAATAAGACGACTTCGACTTTTGGACCCAACCTCTGTTGATTAGGTCTTGTAAATACTCTTTCACTTCACGGTGTAATGGTTTCGGCACAGACATGTAACTTCGGGTTAATGGGGTCATGTCATTCAAATTGATTTTCAATTGCAATGACGGGATACAGCCTATATCAGAGTCATCTTTGGAGAATGCATGACACTCTTCTCTCAGCATCTGTTTTGCTACCGCTCGATCTTCAACACACAAGTGTTCCAGGGGTATTGGGGGATCCCAGGACCCCGAGGTGGGTCGTGCAATTTCCTCCCATGGTCAACCCCTGTTCCTTGGTGGGGAGACTGAATTCAGAGTAGACCACTGGGCTGGTCTCACACTGGCTGGATATACCGGTTTAACGGTTTCGATGTGACCTAACACAGTCTTTGGATCAAGTCTAATTTTGTGTTTCATAGTATTCATCACCGGTACTGTCACTCGAGCAAACCCACCAGTAGGAATTGTAAACACAGTCTCAACTTGAACTAGGCCTTCTGGAAGTTTTGAGGAGTTTTTTTGAATGAACAGTCTTTTTTTGACTTTTCTTCCCGGTTCTACCCGGACTCCACACCTCACCCCCACCATTTGGCTTGCAGGATGATAGTTGGGCACCAGCCTACCTTGACTTCTTTTAGGTCCATTGTATTCTGTGCTTTCCTTACTCTATGAATCATATTTTCCGCCATGGCGTTGGGTATGGCAAGCGTTGTGGCAATTGCATCCACCACCAGCGTCCCTGACTTGTGTTTCGTGATGACCTCACTGATTACATTATAACCCTAGGATCCTCTGCCACGTTCTGATCACTGGTCATGAGAAAAGGTACCAAAAGCTCAATGGTGTTGCTGTTCTTCGTGGCCCTCAGTTGGAAAGTCACTTCCACCCAGCCTATGAAAGGGATTTCGTTCTGGTTGACAGCTTTGCTGTGAAGTTCCACTGGTCCTAAGAGTTCTTTTACCGACCGAAGGCAGGTATGTGGCAGGTAGAGCCTTCTCCATTTTTCATTTAAAAGGCTTGCTTGGGCTCCTGTGTCCCACAGTGCTTTTACCAGGAGGCCATTTGGCTGGCACTGTATAAAGCACCTTTCACCGATTAGGCTGATGAGGCTATCTTTACTGACCGAGGAATCCTCCTCCCAGGAGAACATCATTTGACCTCCGCACTGGGCATTAAGTAACTGATGCCCATGTCTGTCTTGCAGCTGTTGTAAACGGGAACACACTTGGGGATAGTACTGACGCAGCTGTTTTTTCCTCATGTGCCATTCTGGGGTTTGATGAGATTTGGATTTGTTTCTGTGGCCTCCTCCATGTCGCAGTTACCAGTCGCCCCGCACTGGCAACCTCCTGTCTTTTAACCCAAACGACCGCGACCATTGGCACTCCTTGGCATAATTTCCTTCCTCATCACAACTCAGATAGTGGACACATACTGTCTCTGATTTGATGAATGGCAAGCTTCACAAGTCGGGTATCTTCTGTTTTGGAACCCACTCCTGGGTCTGAGGGATACAGGTTCTGGCCTGGAACGAATCAACTTTTTCACCTCAATCAACTCGGCTTACAGTTCTCCTATTACTTCCTCCCAGTCAGCGCTGGCGGTCCTCTCTTTTGTTGGTGATTTAAGGTTCCCTCTCGGAGGTGGCACTGGAGGGTCTCCATGATGATCTTCGGACTGGCCACCGAGGGTCTCCAACTTCAGCTGACTCATTTTGGTGATTTTAGGAGCAGAGCCTTTCTTTAACTTCTGTTCGCTCTCTGACTCCAAACTAGCTGCCTCATTCATTTTTTCAATTAGGACTTCGTCCAGAATGCCAGGATCTTCTAGATACTGTTTCAGCTGCAACTTGATGTATTTGCTGATTAACACAGTTCCCAATGATCTCAAGAACTTCTTCTGGACTAGTCCAGCATCAAACCTCTCCGCTTCTACATCTCTGGATGCAAACAACAGTCTATCCTTCAGTTCAATTGCTCTGAACAAGAAACTTTGGGGTGATTTTCCTGTGAGATGTTATTGAGTCGCTGGAAGGACTGGAAGGAATCGTGTCGCAGGGATCATCTCCCTCATCAAACCCCCCCTCCTCCATCTCCATGCAGGATAAAGAATGCTGTGCACTATTGTGTCCTTGTGAAGGAAATACCTGTGGTTGTGTAAGCATAGAAGTGTGCTGCGAAGAGATCTAATCTGTGCTGAATTATGCTACTGAAGAGACTGACTTTACTGTGCCTGCTTTAATAGACTGTACTGTGGTGAAGCCTGTTGCTTCAAAGAGTTAAATGGTACTGGCCGTACTTGATTAAACTCCATTGTTCAACTGTTTATGAAGACTCTTGTCAGATGTGTCTGGTCAGCAATTGAATCTATCGTGTGCCTGAAAGAATTTGCAGCCTATGGTCACCCTGAGTAACGGTTCCCCCAGGATTCCAACGAATTCATGAAACCCTTCTCGCTTTTTCTGAACCTAGCGGCGTGCTTGTAATATTGGTGGCCCGAACGGGGAGTCCTGAGCGGAAATTAGCGTGTAGAGGGAGAAGAGGAAAAGTGTCTGGAAACACACAGCAGCACAGCACCTCAATACAACTCTGCTACACCAGTTAAAGGGGTACAGCCCTAAAGAAAACTCACTAGCAGCAATGGATGTGGAAATACAAATGGACAGAATTAGTGAGCTGCTTCTTCAGTTAACCTGTGAAGAATTGAGAACAGTAGCAGAACATATAAAGATGTCAGAAGAACAGCACACAAAGCACACAACTGCAGGCAACTGTTAGCTGCCATTAATGCAAAAATGGATGAGCTGGGGGAGAAAGACGCTGAAGACGTCATAGGGAGCTAACATACTTTCTAACCGGGTTGAAGTCGGAGGATGAAGGGGTGGCATCAATTACCAAAAGCGGGAATCTCCGTCCGCAGACAGAACTACAGGAATTGAAAGAACAATTCAAAGCTCTAACAACAACCCTGCAGGAATCGACCAAAACCTCTAAACGGGTGACAGACTCAGACTGAATCGTTAACCTGCTCAGGTTAGAGAAATCGGGAAGACAGTCCTCTCTAATACCGCAAATCACCATAAGGAAAGAATTCTAGATCCTAAGACAGATTGGAGAGTGTGAACAGAAAGAGAGACAGTCTTATATGAACTTGTTGCACCAGATCGATGCAGGCTTACAGAAAGGCTACCAGCCAGATCAGATCCTTGAGAGGGTGGTGAAAGCGATCAACCATGGACTGAACCTCTGTAGTATGCTAGAAATGAAGCGTCAATTGACCTTGCCACAGCTGAAAATGATTTTAAAGGGCACTATAAAGAAGACAGTACTTCAGAACAACCACACGTTTTTCCTTCACAAGGACACAATAGTGCACAGCATTCTTTACCCTGCACGGAGATGGAGGAGGGGGGGTTTGATGAGAGAGATGATCCCTGTGCCACGATTCCTTCCAGTCCTTATCTTTCTGCCCGATAATACTCCACACTGTTAGCTCAGGGAGTCTATCTGACCTGCCCTCCTAATCTGAATTCTGT